>NC_141139.1:132390706-132693206 GCF_053477565.2 Lygodium microphyllum | reverse complement strand
TGTGAAATATCAAGTTTATCACCATATAGCTGCTCATATGGAGTGACATCATGAATCCCTACTGTAGGGGTTTGATTTAGCACATAGACAGCAGTCATCACTGCTTCAGCCTAATAACCATTTGGCAAACATTTTTCATTCAGCATAGCTCTAGCTGACTCCATCAAAACCCTATTTTTCCTCTCTGCAACACCGTTTTGCTGCGGTGTATAACTACATGTGAGTTGTCTTCTGATCCCATATTTAGCAAGATACCTGTCAAAGTAATTTGAGACATATTCACCTCCTCCATCTGATCTCAAGCATGATATGTAACAGCCCAATTCATTTTCAGCATGCTTCTTGAAGTCTTATAATGCATCAAACACATCATCCTTATGCTTCAAAATATAAAGCCAAGTGTACCTGTTGAAATCATCAATGAATGAGACATAATACCGTGCACCGCCAAAAGAAGCATTATGTGAAGGACCCCAGACATCAGAGTGCACCAACTGTAAAGGCCTAGTGCTGCTTTTTACATGTCTCATGAAAGGAAACCGTGCCTGCTTCCCAAACTGACATACAGGGCATACATGACCAAAATCATTATACTTGAATTTAGGTAATCCAAGTACTACTTCCTTCTGCTGCATAGATTTCAACTTTTGTACATTGACATGTCCAATCCGCTTGTGCCAAATCTCTACATCCCGAATGGCACTCTCATCATGAGCAAACATGGCTGCCTTTAGTCCCGGAATGGTTGCATCCAATGTAAACATCTTGCCATCCCTTCTACCCTTGGCAATTAACTTGCAGCTATTTCCATACTCCTCAATGAAACCCATCTTTGTTAAACCTCACTTGCAAATTCTGTTCTACCATTTGACCCACAGACAACAGATTCTTTGTTATGGTCAGTACATGGCCTTTCTTCTTGCCATCAGGCATCATAAGAGGAACAATCCCTTTATGCTTTATGTCATGTTGGGTGTCATCCCCAGTACATACATGACCATGTGTACCTGCAACCATCTCATCAAACCACTCTCCATGCGGTGTCATGTGGTTTGATGCTCCAGAGTCAATGTACCATATGTCATCTCTATCATGTCTCGATGCATTTCTGGATACATGCTGCATGGCAAAGAGTCTATCAACTGGCTCATCATGAGCACCACTAGAAGATGCATAGTGCCCATGCTGTCTACCCTTTGCCTTCATATCTCCTTGCTTCTTGTAATAATCCTTTGCAATATGCCCATACCGGCCACAATAATGGCAATCTATCCCTGTTGGACTGATCAGATGACTGCCATGAACCAGATCCACCACCTCTACCTCGGGGTGATCTCCCCCTGCCTCTAAACCCGCTAGATCCATGCTGGCCTTGTGTATTTGCACCATGCCAATTACTCTGCTGCTGCTGTCCATAAGCATTACGAGTGTCACCACGACCTCAAAATGAACCACGACCTCTAGATCCTCTGCCACGCTGGCTAGAGTATAACACAGTGTCTCTACTCTGAGATGCACTGGAACCTATATTCAAACCAAGTTTGACTTCCTCATGCAGCAACAAAGCAACTAGCTCTTCCCAGCTAGGGGGCTCTTCTCTGATAGAAATGGAAGTGTCAAAATCTTTGTACTCTTTGCCTAAGCCATTCAAGGCAACAACAATCATATCATCTTCTGATACACTTGAGCCAATGGTAGCAAGTTGATTAGCTATGGTCTTAATCTCCGTGGTATACACCTAGATGTTCTTGCCATTCCTAGACATGTTGTTGAACTGTTGTTTCAACTAGATCTTCCTTGCATGTGTCATGGTTCCATAATTTTTCATCAGTATGTCCCAAGCATCCTTCAGAGTCTCACATCCAGTGATTCGAATTACCATAGCATTAGATATACATAGAGAAAACCAATGCAGCACCTTGCATGCTCTTTCATTCCATAGTATGTAAGCTCTTTTCTATTCATTAGTTGGATTCTGTGCAGGCAACTCAGTAGCAGCCTCATCTCCTGTACATAGATCCCAATAACCTCTGCCAACCAAAAAGTTTTTCATTCTAAATTTCCATAATGCAAAGTTCTTGTTGTCCAACGTCTCTCCAACTATCTGAGTGATATTGTCAGTCCCATGTGCATTAGCCATGATGCAATAGACTGTCTATCAAGTGCCTGACTCCCTGCAGACCAATGAGTATGACTGACCAAGTTCAGTCCGTAACAGTTTATGACAGTTTTCTGCACTAAATTGCAGAAAAAAACAGGGTATTTCAGCCCACTAATACCCCAAAACAACCCACAAACAAGTGGTCTCAACTGTAGATATAACTGTCAATACATAAGCTATGTGTTTGCTTCAGCTTAAGCTTCTGCAACCTCACTACCAGGGTACATACATGCAGTCTGAAAAACTGTAAACTGTGAGTAACCAGCAGCAATTTCAAGTCCCAAACTGAGTGGTAATCATGTCATACATGTTCCAAAATCTCCCAGGTAGCTGCTAGTACTTTTGGCAATCAAGACATGAGCATAGAGGCACAGAACAGTGTATAACCAGCACATATAAGTGTCAACAAATTCAGTTGTAGGTTGCATTCAACCAAAATTCAGCATAACAAGCTCCAAGCAGCTCCAAAATGTCTTCCAATCATGTCATACATTTACTTTGTAGTGGCAAGTTCAATACATGAGCATCTGAGTAGGCATAGATAACATGTCTTCAATGACCAATGGCATAAACTTCATGAACTGTTTGTAATTAACCAAGACAGTGTGACTGCATTTACTTCAGCTTCAGAATTCAGTTTTCAATGATGCTCATTGCTTGCTTCAATCCTCCATACATTCAGCATGTATAGGTCAGTTCATATAGATGATAGAACCCCCAAGATGACCTGTATTGCTTCAGTAATACACAATGCTTGTCATTGACTGTGTATGACAGTTTTTAGCATGTCAATGATTTTCAAATCTGAGTATTCTGATAAAGAAATCTCAGCTCCAAGACATTTGATCCAATGTATACATGCTTTGACACATTCTTGTGCTTCAAAGTTGCCTTCTGAGTGTAGTACAAGGCTCCTATATGTCAATAATGACT
This sequence comes from Lygodium microphyllum, assembly GCF_053477565.2. NCBI lineage: Eukaryota > Viridiplantae > Streptophyta > Polypodiopsida > Schizaeales > Lygodiaceae > Lygodium > Lygodium microphyllum. Next base: position 132,690,112 of record NC_141139.1, on the reverse strand, counting down.
GAATGCATGCTGTCCATTCATGTTTACAACAGTTCAGAACTGATTACAGATCAGTGTCTGTTACTCCAGCTCATAACAGAGCTCCCACACAAGCATTTACCTCTTGTACACTTCAGATACCTTCAAGAGTGAGCATACATGCCCTATGAATCTTGTCCAAGTGCCCCATTGAAGTTTGACAGGTTGCAGTGCAGTCCACCCAGCTCAATAGGCACAGTTCACGCTAATTTCTAGATCTGGTTGACAGCTGGTCCTCCTCATCATGAGGCTCAATAAGCACTTACATATGCTCAAAGATGCCCACCAAGGCTCCTAGAAAGGCCTCAACCACTGTGATAAAGCATAGAGTCCAAAATGAGCAAATGCATACCTTCCAGTTTACAATGGCATTCAGCCTATTTGAAAAATGACACACATCTTCAACTGCAGATCATCTTCACTCCCTCCTACTCAAAGAGGTCCACCAAGTCAAGCTCTGATACCATGTTCAAAGCTGAGAGAGAGAGAGAGACAGGGAAACTCCATTGACATGAGCCTTCAAGCTCTCAAAGTCATTTCTTCATGTTCCACACACTAACACTGAAAAGCACACACAATACAAAGATAAAGTGACCTAGTGTAAGTGTAGACTAGACAGAATAACTCTAGTTAGGTCACTAACTGATTATTAACCCAGCTTATTTAATGTAGTCACATGTAGACAGCTATACACTCTAGCTGTCATAGATGTCGGTCATAGATAAAGACACACTGACGATGAGCTTGATTTCTAACAAGGTATCCATTAGTGCTCGGCTTGGAACACTTGAAACAATAAGTGGTCAATGGGTCTCGGCGATTGATCGCTCCTACACATACCTAAATCAAACCACTGGTAAATCAGATGTCTGATTTTCAAAATGAAACCCTGCACAATAGGACACACATTGACATGCAAATTTGGGAATCTAACACATCTCGAACAATGTAGAGAGCGATGTGCACTAGGAGAATTCACTGAATGCCTAACAAGCAATTCCAAACCTAGAAATCACAGCTGAATGGTGGAGAATAGTGATGATACATTTAGTAGCGAATTCAACATGCTTAAAGCCATAGGCTGACCAACAGACCCCAAATTGACCCTGAACAAACTAAACGACACGAGGAAGACCCTAGCAAGCGCAAGAAAGGCTAGGAACAGAGCTTAGACCCCCATCAGGCCATGAACACAAGTAGGAGTGAGGAAACAGAATAGTCATCTTGTCTTTGCACTTGTATTGTTTTCCAGCACTTGAAGTACACCTGAGAAAAGCTGAAAGCCTGATTGTGCATAGTGCATGGAAAAGAGCACACACACACACACACACACACACACACACATAGAGTGACATAAATTGAGAATTGCTTGTGATTAACAAGGAAATTACTCAGACGTAATAACTTGAAGGAACCCACCACTAGGAGAAGACCCTGAGATATAGTTGGGTGATTGAAACCCCAAGCGTAGAACCAAGCTAAGAACGCAACAAAGAAGCCAAGTGTAGCAAGGACAAATGCCATTAGAGAAGTGGATCTACCTGACCTAATCAATCTCATTGACAACTTGGTAGAGCACGAGACCATAGATATGGTAGATACCAGCTCAGATTGCAGACACAATGAGGAGCTTGATATGGGAGGGTTCCTAAACCACCATGGCTGACCTATGGAGGCTGTCATAGTAGATCTCGAAGAGGAAATAAAGCTAGCACACAAGGCTTTGTAGGGCTTAATGGCTTATACAAGGATCAACAGACTAGGAGCTTACGCCAGTACATGGAAATGCAAGAGATCCAACAGAAATTAGACAAGGCCGGACATAGAGAGAGAGAGCGTGCTAGAAGGAGATCTCACGCTGAGCAAAAGCTTATGACGAAGTGATTGCTAGATAAAACGGCAGCTGAGCAGAGTGCTATGGGACTAGCAACGTCACTACTCACAGGACTAGGAGTTAACAAGGGCTCCAAGGGCCAAATCAAAAATCCCCGTTGATGCCAAGCAAGTGGATAAATACCAGTCGAATCACAATCCAAATAGCTTTTGGAGCAGTTCGAGCAGGTTTGCGAGGCCAACGGCCTCACCGACCTTACTCAATGTTTGCGAGTATTTGGTCTATGCTTGGGCATAACGGAAGGACTTGGTACACAAGTCTAGATGTTGGTGAGCAAGCCAACTTCAATAGTCTTAAAAAACTCTTCATTAAGAGATTCTCGGAGTCAAGATATCAACATCCCAATGGACAACAACATATATACCAAGAGAATAGGCCTCATGGTGGCATCTACAATGCGTGTGCCCTCAAAAACTTGCAAGAAGCACCATTCCTCTCAACAAGAAACCATGCTCACACACACAATAATCTGGCACACAAAAAATATGGCCATCATCTTCATCCTCACTCTTTTCTTCTTCCATGGAAGAAATAAAACAAGAAATCAGAAGAAAGGAAAGAGAGCAAGAGTAGTGCCAATGCAAGAGAAAGGAGAAGATACGTGCAAGAGGAAGATAAAGGAGAGAGAGAAGGAGGTTGCAACCACCTCTCTCAACCAATTTTCCCCCAAAATCACATGACTCCTCACTCCCACTTCCTCTTTGTATTTCTTTAGAATATTTGTCTTACATGATTTTTTTCTTGAAACCTTAGAACAAGAAGGTTTGACTATTTCAAATAAAACAACCTCTCAACCTTTCAAATCGAAAAAGTGACACACACATCTCAAGGCCATGACTTTTTAATTGTCAGCCATGCCTTTTACAATGCTTATCTTGAGATTTTGCAATGAAGTTACAAGGTTAAAGTATCGAACTACATGATATTTGTCGATGAAGATCATACTTGTGTGCCTAAATTTGCACAAATTTGGGGATTATCAAGATACTCCGATAACCTACTAGTGCGGCTGCTGATGAATGTCAAGTAGAGGGATAAGGAAGATATCCAGGATTACGTGACCCACATGAAGAGTTTCTTCAAGAGAATCCCAACTGGTGAGCGACCAACCGAAAGAGTGGTGTCCACTATGTGCATTAATGAAATACGAAGCAAAGATCTCTACAAGGCCTTAGTAAGCAACTCGAGCTTGCTGCGAGATGCGTTGGCTAGGGTCTTTGTAAGAGGCCATCAAAGTGGACGACCAGCTCAAGGAGAGAAGTTCTAGGAGCTCAAATCAAGAGGAGACTACATCCAAGAATTTTGAGAGAGTTTTGACGACAAGTGAAAGATGAGGCCCAAGTACTCAAGATAAAGAAAAGGGCACTAACTCAAGCCAAGAGCTAGCGGGGATAAAGATGGAGCTAGCTAGATTACAAGAGATGATGAGACGACCAACACGCCCTCATGTCCAATGATTTCACCATTGGTAGCCATAGCTCCACCTCTTGAGGTTCATATTGAGTTCTCATTGCTCTAGGACAAGAAGAAGGACAGTTCTTTAGGCTCTGACTCAGATTCAGAGAGACAGAAGTGCCCACACTGTGGGAAAGGGACACATCCCGAGGAGAAATGCTGGAAGAAGTACCCTCACCTTCGTCCGGGAGTGAAGGGTGGATCTACATCGGAGCCTTCTTCTACCAGGTTCGGCCACGATGCCATGCATTGTAGACTGCCGAGGAGACTCCCATACTCGCAACCATACAACCAACCTTACCTACCAAATAGGCCGCCAAACTTCTTCAAAAGGGGAGCCCTGTTGGCTCTCTCGGCACCCAATGACACCAAGCCAACCATTCCTAGGATGGAGATAAAACCTACGAGCATACCTAGATCACTTTGACCCTACGTGACCCATCCATCAAGAGACGCTCTAGTCCATTATATGGAGGAGCCGAATGAAAAAGAGCCTTACATGCACCCTTATGTCTTGTATGACGAAGAGGGAAATGTAGTCCTTATGGACTACCAATCAATACCAATGATGGCATTAGGTAGAGAAAGAGGTAGAGGCTTAGGAGGCCAATCAGACTTACGGTCACCTAGGATGTATCTCTTTGTGGCACTGCCTTGAAACGGAGCAAGAAAATTGAGACAATGTTGATCAGAGATATGCTGAATGAGGAATCACACATCTCTTCTTTGATTTCCCTAAACAAAATCCATCCTCTAATTTGGAAAAAATGAGCCATTGTCCATCCCATTGGGATTGTTTTGTGTCGAGACACTTGACAGGGAGGCCACACTTATCCCATTGCATGTCGTGACCTGTCCACAGACAAAGCAGGCTAGCATATCATTGCTAGGGCCTAGCAACTTAGACACAGCCTCAATCAAAAAGAAAAGTTGCAGGAGAAGAAATAAGAAACCAGATGCAAAGGTCACACTAAAAATGGAGAGTGCTACAACGCTGCCTACTGAAAAGAAGGTGATGCACATAGAAGCAAAAACGTCAACTCCAAGGATGGTTAAGAAGGGAAGTGCAAAGGTTGGGGAGTACCCCAACCCAAAGCTCCAACTCAAAGCCATATAAAAAGTGAAGGAGTGGGTGGAAGAATCCCATGAACACTTAAAAGATGTTGAGCCCATATTGGAAGATGAGATCGATGATCTCTCAAGCATAAGCATGCCAGTGTCATCTCCACAACCAAAATCGAGAGATGTGACTACACCACAAGCAGGCCACTTAGACAAATCATAAATGCAATAGGTTGATGAATCAGTCAAGGCCATTGGCCAGGAAATGCAGGGATCTTCTCACCACACTGGTGACCACCCGTGCGATGCTAAGCCTAGGAGATCTGCTTAGGCAGCATCTGCCATTGTGGCGAGAGTTGAAACGATGGGTTGAAGGGTCAATGGAGCAAGCAGTTGTCGCTGACTTGCATAGAACGATGCAAAAACATAGATACCAAGTCTAACACTGCACTTAGTGCCAAAATCCTTACACATCAATGCTTTTTGGGAGGGCAATGAAATGCATGCAGGCTTATTGGTCTTAGCTCTAGATGATACCACAAGGAAAGGAATTGTAGACACGAGAGTGGGAGTTAGTGTGTTGAGCCATGTAGTGCTCCAAATGACCCAGTGTAACCCACCGGTCGTCAAGAAGCCAAGTTTTAATGTCACATTGGCTCTAACAGGATGAAAGTGAAGCCATTTGGCATATTAAAGAATTGGCTGTAGTAAAGAGCGTAGGAGCCTAATTCTTGATTGATTTTATAGTCATAAAGGGAGTGAACTATGACATCCTGCTAGGCTGACCCTTAATGCACAATGCGAGACTCATAGAAGACTAGGGAAACATTCTAATCTTCCTAGGAAATCAAGCAGAAGACGTAAGAGTAGAGATGGAGACTTGGAAGACCACACTAGTCAACCTAGATGCCATCTCCACATGCTGAAGGGTGACGACGAGAATAGAAAATCATACGAAGGCTACTGACTAAGTATATCCCTTGTCCTAAGGATGAGTAGGACTAAATGCATGTTCTTGCTACAATCGACATGCCATTCTTAGACAACAAATAATGAAGTTGATAAGGCAGTTGGTAAGACCTGAGGACAGCCCTCAGTGCCAATCTATATTATGGCTAGCAGTGCACAAAGAAGACCCAATCCTATCATATTACAAGTACTGAACAACAAGCGAGAGCTCCATGAGATCTTGGAGCACGTAACCAACAAGCTAGCTAGTAGCCCATCATCAAACCTTAAACCACTCAAAGATCTCTTGAACAGACCTAAGTGGTGATGGACCAAAGTGCATGACTTAAACTTGATGTACAATTGGGCCTTAGACACCGACAAGAAGGATGAGACATATCAAGACTTAGAGCAGTTGGACCAATATAGATCTAATGACGAATATGAGGATTGATGTTCCTTTAATGGATGAGAGTGAAAAGGAAATTGACACAATTCAATATGACACTGGGGGGGGGGGGGGGGGGGAGTGATAGAGCAAATATGAGTAGACTCCAAACCACGCAAAGGAAATGCCTTTAGAATCGAAAGAGGAGTCATGCACATGGATTGCCATCGCACATGGTTGGAGCATATAGGTGCAATAGACTTTGAGAAAGAAGGCCTAGCCTAACCAAGTGCCATGTCATTTCTTAGGATGGATTCACCATTGGAGCTATGACCGTTGAGAGAGACTCCCTCCTCTAGCAAAGACGAAGAGTTCTCAAATAGTGATCCCAAAATACCTTAACCTTCTAAGACTAGATGCACCAAAGGGCACTTACCCATTCACCTAAGGTGCAAAGGTTAAAGGAGGAAAGAAGGAAACAACTTAGGGATGCACAGGTAGAGGAGCACAGAAAACCGCAAGACCTACAAAAGAGATTCACTAAGTCCCAAAAAGTCGATAGGGTAGTGATCTTGTTGGGAGCCAAACACTGGGGGCAAGAAAGCAAACCAATAGAAGGACCCACCAAGGTCAAGGAGGTCAATTTAGCCAAGGAGGGGGAGACACCCCAACCTGTCCTTATCGCCGATGACCTGATCGAGGAAGAGGAAGCAAGTCTCATTGCTCTCTTGTGAGAGTATACAGACATCTTTTCTTTGTCCCTAGAAAAACTCAAAGGGGTAGATCCGAGTGTAGTCACTCACAATATACCTATGACACCCAACACAATGCCGATCAAGCAGCGACCATATCCCATGAATCCAAAGCATGCTCACACTATTAAGGAAGAAATTGATAAGTTAATGAGAGCATAATTCATCTACCAGATTGAGCACACAAACTGGGTTTCACCCATAGTCATCGTACTAAAGACGAACGAGAAGATCAGAGTGTGCGCAACTAAAAAAGGTAAACGTTGCTACAAAGAGAGATAATTATCTGTTGCCGTCGTACACCAAACAGATGCTCTAGAGAGTAGATGGTAAAGAGGCCTACAGTTTCTCAGACAGCTTCTCGGGGTACAATTAGGTGCAAGTGCACCCTGATGATAGGCACAAGATCACCTTTGCCACTGAATGGGGAGCCTTTGCCTATAAGTGCACTATATTCAAGGATATTCTTAAGAAAGGAGTTAGAGGTTTTCATCGATGATTTGTGTATTCGCTCTACTTGGAAGGTACACTTAGACAAACTCTGAGCTGTCTTTGAACATTGCCGATTATATTGTCTCTCATTGAACCCCTTAAAGTTTCAGCTCTGGGTGAAGCACAGATACATCCTAGGGCATGTGGTGTCAAAGAACAACATTGCCACCAACTTCTCAAAAGTCAAGGTTATTATAGATCTTCCACCACCAAAGGGAGTTCAGTGCTTCCTAGGCCATACAAGGTATTATTGGTGGTTTATGTTAAACTATTCATTGATTGCTAGACCTCTATACAAGTTGCTGATTATATTCGAGTGGATCGAGGAATGCCAACATGCATATGAGAAGTTGAAAGAGGTTTTAACCAATGTACCAATTTTACGAGCCCCAAACTAGACAATCACTTTTCATCTTCACATTGACGCTTCTAAATTCGATATAGGAGCTGTGGTGTGCCAGCTTGGTGAACACAACTTAATAGACTATCCTATGAGCTTTGCTAGCAGACAACTCACAAATACGGAAATGAATTACTCGACAATGGAGAGATAGGGTTTAGTCATGGTGTTTACTATAAAGAAGTGTCAGCGTTATCTGCTGCCTACACCCTTTACCTTCTTTGTTGACCATCAAGCCTTGCTTTACCTTGTTAATAAATCGTGCACTACAAGACACATAGCTCAATGGGTTTTTTTACTTTTAGAATTCTATTTCTGCGTGGTTGTGCGTAAAGGAAAGCAGCATTATATGGTTGACCATATGTCTTGCATTCCCATGGGAGAAGTCCTTGGACAAGGCATTGCATATGAACTACCTGATGCCCATCTATTCAGCCTATCTAGAAAAAGAGATTTGTCTAGAGTTGATTTGATGCCTTATTGGGTAGATGACATAGTCCAAGTACTTGAGCACGAACTCCATGAATGACCAATAGAAAAAGCCCGACTTAGGAGATTCATTCTCAAAATCCAACCTTATCAATTGATAGCAGGCAAACTCTATCAACTAGGGCAAGATGGATTGCTACACAGATGTGTGTGTGAGTATGAAATGCACAACACACTTGTAGAGACATACGACAGTCAGAATAGTAGGAGGGTATTTCAACGAAGACACAATATCCTGCAGCAAGGTGTTGTAGTCTCAACTATAGTGGCCTACTCTTTTCTGAGATGCAGTACACTTCGTAAAGCACTGTGATGAGTGCCAAAGGACCAAGGTACCAGTTCCCAAGGACAAAATGGATTTGAGTCCAATCATTGAAAGGCAACCATTGAGAAATGGGAAATCAACTTCATAGGGGCAATCAGTCCTACAGCACAATACTCGCAAGTGAAATACATAATTGTTGCCATAGAATATCTCACAAAGTGGGCGAAAGCACAAGCTACGAGAAAGAATGACTCTAGGACCACTACCAAGTTCCTTTGGGAGTAGGTAATATCAAGATTTGGCTGCCCCATCAAACTCGTTAGCGACCAAGGCACACACTTCATCAATGAAGTGATTGCTATCCACCTTTCTAATCATCCATCAAAAGTCCTCACCATACTATCCTCACACTAATGGCCAAGCTGAGTCTATGAATAAAATTCTAGTAAACGTCTTGACCAAGGTAGTCTCTACTTCGCGTAGTGACTAGGATAACAAACTCATGGCAGCCTTATGGGCTTACTGCATAGCTTATAAAATTGCTATGGGATAGACTCCCTTTAGGTTGGCCTATAGGACTGAAGCAATTCTACCTGGAGAGTTCTTCATTCCTAGCCTGAGAATCACTCATCAAGAGAGATGGGATGGAAAGGAGGCATGGACAAAGTGCCTAATTGAGCTAGAATGCCTATCAAAAACTCAACTTCTAGCCACCCACGTGCTAATATATGAGAAGCCAAGATGCAAAAGTTGGTTTGACAAGCATGCCAAGTAGTGCAATTTTGAACTGGGAGACTTGGTACTGCCGTACTCAGTCAAGGGACATAAGAAGAAAATGAAGTTTAGAGGGCTAGGGCCTTTCAGAGTTCACACCATCAGTCAAACTGGCAATGTAGAAACCCTAGAGGGTGAAGGCATAGGCTTCTTCAATGGCAGCCACATAAAGAAGTACTACCCTCCCGCACACCCACTACATGAGCCGCTAATGGTAGAATCCCCTGTCAATGTCCGAGTGGCCACTATCACAGGGATTGATGATGAGGATGAGGAAGCAGTAGGACCAGCCTACCTAAGCATAATGGTCACTACCAAGCAAACACATCAATGACGGAGCTGACTTTAATGTCTTAACTTACAATCATTGGACTCACATTGGCAGATGGCAGTTGCAACAGCTCACCAATGCTAAACTCAATCCATATGGGGGCCAATCCTATATGCACTCTTGGAAAAGTGCAAGGATGTCATCTCTATCGAGTCTAAAAGCATACCAATGATCTTTTATTATGTGTTGCCAAACACCAAAGACACATGTACAGAATTGCTATTAGGATGCACATTTAAAAAACAAGTTGATTGCAATGTCGACTATGAGTCCCAGTGTATTCACCTCGCCATAGGCAACGTACGTATAGTCACCAATTTCAGCAAGGGCTGCGTGACTCCTTCAAAGTCCGCAAAGCCACAGGTAGAGAAACCCATCATCAAGTCTAAGGAGGGAGGCCATGACTTGTCACCACCCGCCAAACCTAAAGACCTGCAAACCATTGAAGCCAAAACTAAGACCCATGAAAGAACCAAGGCTTCAATGGCTACCTAAACATCAAGGCCTGCCACCTAGAAATAGACATCCACGGCCCTGTAAGGCTAAGGACCCATAGTTGAAACTAGGAGGCCTAGACGAAACTATAGACATTGATGTCCTATCAAGCAACGATGGGTCCCCAAGACCTTATTGTTGCAAGTGCAAGGCTACTATGTAGGTAACACCTAGATTTGGATACCTAAAGCCAAAATAGCTACAGGCCACACTCAAATGCCACCCTAAGCTTGACCACATGAAACATCAAGGCAAATCAATCACTTAGCCCATAAGAGACTCAGGTTGCTAATTCCATAGAACCTCCAAAGCCTAGCCCCACAGAATCTAAAATAATCTATAGGTCAAAACTGCAGCTTGCTACTAAAAAATTGTCTCAACCTGGGCCTACTAGTGTCCTCAAGCCTCAAAAGCACCATTAGCAGACATAGCCCTCAGCCTATTGAAGGAGAGACCAAGCCACAACCTCAAAAGCAACTCAAGCCGCAACAATGAGTGATTGTTGAACTCTAGTTCTGTCAAACCCCAACCACTTGTAGGCCTTAGACCCTCTTATGAGCGGAGATCAACTCTAACCTTGGGTGCAGAATTCATCGAGAACATGGGGGATGACTCGGTTTCTTGCCTTAGACACTTAGATGCCACCTTTTGGTCGCTTTCTAAAAGCTATGGCCGCTTGGACTTAGACCTTTTGGAAGAGCCTTTAGCAATGGAAGTGGTGTTGAGATGACAAGCTCAACACATGAGGACATTGATGATGGACTACCTGGTTAGATAGTTCCACACGTCTACACTTAGCACGTTGGTGGTCATTATGACTCTCACATGGCCACTGACTCATTACTTATTATATTCAGGTTGTTACACCTATTTACAACTGGCATAGTTATAGCGCCAGTCGACTAGTGTAGTCAGTTATGCATTGTTTGACTTAGTAGGCCACTTTCCTTTATGTTGTATCTTATCTATACTTTGTGTACATTGTAAAGAGTGTGGAAGAAGAAGAAAAAACCAGCAAGAAAACGTTTTGGCCTCCATCTCTCTTCTTGTCTCTTGAGTGAGCTTCTCCTTGTGCATTCTGTGTGTGTTCGGCGCAGCATCTTGAGCAAGTCCCCCCACCACGCGATTCTTGACATGGTATTAGAGCGTGCCACTGAGAGAGGCTGATTTCGAAGGTTGAAGCGAAGGAGAAGAAGCAAGGTTCGAGCAAGCAAGCCACGGGTAAGAAGCTCTCCCATTCTTCCACTCTCTCTCTTGGATAGTGCCTGTGGAGGCACCTGAAGTAGGGTCGAGCAAAAATCTCAGATTGCAGTGAGATTTGGTGTGCGTGAAGAGCGCCGTGTATTCTGCAGATTAGCCCTTTAGGGCCTTCCCGTAGTTATTTTGGGCATCTGAGGCCGTTTCAGGCCTCATTTTAGAGCCGCAAGGTTGCGGACAATAGTTTCAAGGTACACTGTGACTTCGACTGTATTGACCGAAAGTGGGTGCGCAGGTTACAAATTTCAGATCTGTAAGTTTAAAGGTGTTTACCAGCGAGTAAACACAAGGTTTATCTACAAATAGGTTGCAGATTGCATGTATTGTTGAGTAGACAGTGAAAAAGGCTATCTGTTGTATTGCTGTGCATTACAGGACGAGGGTTGTAGAAGATTTACTTGCTATTTGGTATTATTTTTGTGATAATGGCAGAGAATAGTCGAAGCCCAATCATTGAGAAGCTTGATAAGAACAACTACCCTTCATGGAAGTTCTGTGTCATGAACTTCCTTATTGGAAAAGGCCTCTACGAGTTTGTTTCAGGTGAGGAAAAGGAATCGGAGGTGAGTGATCCTCCAAGTGCAGAAGAGACAAAGGCACGGAAGGAATGGAATGCAAAAGATAAAAAGGTCATGTATTGGTTGTCTGCAGTAATTGACAATAATATGCTGGGACACATTAGAAATGTAGAGAATTCATATGCAGCTTGGACCATACTTGAAAGTATGTTTTCTGTAAATACAAAGTCATGAAAGATTCAACTCAAGTAAGAGTTGAATACATTGAAGAAAGGGAAGATGTCTATCAATGAGTATGCACTGAAGGTAAGGAGCATTGCAGATGCCTTGGCAGCAATTGATGCAATGCCCGATGATGATGATTTGGTGTCATCTACCTTGGGTGGACTTAACAATGAAAAGGCTTGGAAGTCTTTTGTAACTTCCGTATATGTTAGAAAGCCATTTCCAGATTTCGATGAGTTAGTCTCCCTTATGATCACTGAAGAGATCAACATGCAGAGTGAGACATCTGAAAGAAGTGGTGAACAGGTCCAAGCTTTCTACTCCAGTTCAAGAAGGGGACGTGGCAGGTTCTCTTCAAGAGGCCGTGGTACAGGACGTGGTAGTGACAACTAGCAAAACAGATTGAATCAGCAATTTGGCGATATGCAGGTTTCAGGAGGTCATGGTAACTTTAGAGGCAGGGGGAGCTTTAGAGGAAGAGGTGGATGGTAGAACAGAGGTTCTAACAACTTTGGTATTGTGTGCCACTACTGTGGCAAAACAGGTCATATTGCAGCACAATGTTATGCTAAGAAAGATGATATCCGCAGTGGTAAGTTGCAGCAAGGAAACTATGCATCGTCTTCACGACAGAATGAAGATAAAAATGAACGTCTGTTGTTATGCAGCATATGCTGAATGCTGTTACAGGAAAGGGAACACATGATGATGTTTGGTATGCTGATTCAGGTGTATCCAATCATATAACCAGCCATGCAGAATGGTTTGGAGAGATGCAGGATTTGCAAAATGCAGGTTATGTGCAGATGGGTGATGATTCATGCCACCCAATTTCACACATTGGAAAAGTTCCCTTGTCCTTGGATGATGGTAAGACAAAGAGTCTGTCAGATGTATTACATGTGCCATCTATTACAAAGAACTTGGTGTCAGTCGGTCAAATGGTAGAGCAAGGGCTGCAAAGTCAGATTTAATGCAAATGGCTGCTTTGTAGAAGACTTCAATGACAAGTGCAGGTTAGTTGCAAAGGGAAGTAGAGTTAGACGTATGTTTCACTGGATGCTGGAATTCCTACTATGAATGCTGCTATGTATGCTAAAGGAAAAGGTGTTGTTGCAAACATTGAAATTTGGCACAAACGCATTGGAGATGCAAATGTACAAAGGCTGAAATTAATGCAGTCCAAAGGGTTTGCCTACATTTAGAGTTGCAGAATTTCATAAGGTATGCGAAGCGTGTCAGTTTGGTAAGCAGGCAAGACAACCCTTTTCACATGACAGAGATGTAAGCAGAAATATCCTTGATGTTGTGCATACAAACATTTGGGGGCCTACACAAAATGTATCTCTTGGAGGCAGTTCATACTTTGTCACATTCATTGATGATTGTTCTAGAAAGATGTGGGTATATTTTATGAAGGAAAAGAGTGAAGCTTTTGAGCACTTTAGAACTTTCAAGGCTGCAGTTGAAAGAGAAACAGGCTTGAAAGTAAAGTGAGGTCAGATGGAGGGGGAGAGTACCTCTCGAATGAGTTCAGTGATTTTCTGAGGTCTCATGGGATAAAGAGACAGTTCACATGCAGATATACCCCACAACAAAATGGGGTTGCAGAAAGGAGAAACAAGCATATTGCAGAAGTTGCACGCACCTTGATGGCTGAAAAGAATATGCCTAAGCATTTTTTGTCTGAGGCTGTTCATACCGTTGTTTATATTATGAATAGAACTCCCACAGCTGCAGTCCATGGGATGACTTCCGAAGAATGTTTTACAGGTAAGAAGCCTGATGTCTCACACTTGAAAGTGCTTGGCTGCATTGCGTATGTTCATGTGCCAGATGAGTTGCGGAAGAAACTGGATCCAAAGGCTGAAAAGTGTGTCTTTATTGGATACTCTGTAGATCAGAAAGGGTATCGCTGTTACAACCCTATCACATGTAAGTTTAGAGTGAGCAGGGATGTCATCTTTGATGAAATGAGCAGTTGGTATGCATCTAGTGGTGATGCATTGGATGATGATGATGATCATGACACTCATGTGCAGGCTGAAAAGCAAGAATCACAGACTCTTAGTGGACCAGAGACATCATCTGGTAGTCCTTGGTCTGGGAGACTAAGGAGTACCTCTACATCTTCAGGTGCATCTAGTAGCACTACAGGTAAAGACAAAGGAAAGAATAAAGTGTCAGAAGGCATTGATGCAGTTCTTGATGGAGACTCTAGTGGCTCAGAGAGCTTGGATGATGAGCTTGGCATTCCTTCAGTGAGGACTCCAGGTGTGCAGAGAGCACGTGTTAATGAAAAGACTCCATTGAGTGATCCAGTGGTACCTAGGTCTAGCAAGGTGAGATACCCTGTTAAAAGATTTGGTTTTGAAGGTTATGTAGCTCACCATTATGCTTATATGGTGAAACTAGTTGAGGATGTTGAGCCCACATGTTTTGAGGAGGCTGTTGGTCATGCTCATTGGGATGCAACAATGGATGAGGAGATGGCTGCATTAGAGGCCAATAAGACTTGGGATCTAGTATCATTGCCAAAGGCCAAGAAAGCTATTGGATGTAAGTGGGTTTATAAGATTAAGCACAATGTAGATGGTTCTATTAGTAGGTACAAAGCTAGGCTGGTTGCAAAAGGCTATGCCTAGACATATGGCATAGATTATGATGAATCCTTCAGTCCAGTTGCTAGGATGGCAACTGTCAGATGTGTGATTGCTTTGGTAGTAGGCAAAGGTTGGAGGTTGCAGCAAATGGATGTAAAGAATGCCTTCTTGCATGGTGATTTGCAGGAAGAAGTGTATATGGATCAGCCAGCAGGTTATGAAGATTTAGAGCATCCCACGTATGTGTGCAGATTGAAGAAGGCGCTCTATGGGCTCAAGCAAGCACCTAGATCATGGTCTGACAAGATCAGAGAGTATCTTGTCAATATTGGCTTTTATGTTTCTGATGTTGATCCCTCACTTTATGTGAGAAAGGGAGATGCAGGTTCGGTCATCATAGTCATCTATGTGGATGACTTGATTATTACACGTGATAGTGATAGTGGGATTGCTGAAATCAAGGACTTCTTGAAGAAGAAGTTTGAGATGAAGGATTTAGGTGAGCTAAGGTACTTCCTTGGCATTGAGGTGATCAGATGTGATGATGGTATATGGCTATCCCAAAGACAGTATGGCTTGGATATGTTGTCCAAGTATGGTATGACTGCATGCAAACAACTTTCAGTTCCGTCGAAGCAGAATGTAAAGTTGAGTGCTGATGTTGGGGATGAGATAGAAGACCCTACTATCTTCAGGAGGATAGTGGGGCGTTTGATCTACATGACCATTACAAGGCCAGACTTGAGCTACACTGTTGGTCTTGTGAGTCAGTTTATGCAAGTACCTAGAAAGCCACATTTGGATGCAGTCAGACGCATATTGAGATATGTGAAGTCCACATTACATTATGGGCTTTTCTATGAGGCAGGTACAGAAGTACACGTGTTTGGATACACAGATGCAGATTGGGCTGGTATTATGTCTGATAGAAGATCTGCTAGCGGATACATGTTCTCTCTTGGCAGTGCAGCAGTTGCTTGGAGCAGCAAAAAGCAATCTATAGTTGCTTTGTCAAGTACAGAGGCTGAGTATAGAGGTGCTGCTGTTGCAGCATGTGAGGTAGTATAGCTGCAAAAGTTATTGGATGATTTAGATGTGCAGGTGGAAGGTGCAGTTGTCATTTATTGTGACAACATGAGTAGTATACAGTTGGCTAGGAACCCTGTGTTCCATGCGAGGACAAAATATATTGAGGTACACTACCACTTTGTGAGAGAGAAGGTACTAGCAGGTGAGATTGACTTGGTGTATGTCAGCACAGAGGATTAGATAGCTGACATCTTCACGAAGGCATTGGATACAGAGAAGCTTGAAATTTTTTGAAGCTTACTTGGAGTTGCAGAGATGCAGTTGAGCTTGAGGGGGAGTGTTGAGATGACAAGCTCAACACATGCGGACATTGATGATGGACCGCCTGGTTAGATGGGTCCACACATCTACACTTAGCACATTGGTGGTCATTATGACTCTCACATGGCCACTGACTCATTACTTATTATATTCAGGTTCTTACACCTATTTACAGTTGGCATAGTTATAGCGCCAGTCGACTAGTGTAGTCGGTTATGCATTGTTTGACTTAGTAGGCCACTTTCCTTTATGTTGTATCTTATCTATACTTTGTGTACATTGTAAAGAGTGTGGAAGAAGAAGAAAAAACCAGCAAGAAAACGTTTTGGCCTCCATCTCTCTTCTTGTCTCTTGAGTGAGCTTCTCCTTGTGCATTCTGTGTGTATTTGGTGCAACATCTTGAGCAAGTTCCCCCACTACGCGATTCTTGACAAGTGGTACGCTACCTTGCTCATGGGAAGAATCAAAATTTGTATTCTTTAAGGCTACTAAAGCAGCTAAGGAGTTAATCGCCACAAATATTTCCTGCAAGCAAGCATAGACACAATGCCTCATCACATCATATGACAAGTGCACTGCCTTTGCCACCAACCAAGAAATCAAAGAGTTGAAGCAGGTTCCTGACAATGACTCTTCTTTCTTGAGGAAATGGTACGCTCTCCAACTTCAATGGAAATTTGAAGGCTCTCAAATCATGACTAATGCTAAACAGAGACGTGCTATCAAAACCTTGGAGTATGACCACTTATGTAGATCCAACCTCCTATATGGGTTTTGACAACAATTCATAGCACACCTCCTATAGGTGTTTAGATCATATTCTAACTGAGGAGGAGTTACACATTGCTAGCTGAATCAATTTCAGTGACTTCCTAAATGGATCTCCTTACCTACATCACTTATGTAGGCATTTGACCTATCGACATGGACCACTATGCTAACATGGAATATAATCCAAACTTCTATGCTTGGCTCATACAGATGTGAAGCATTGTACACAAGAATGCTGAATTCCCTTAACCCTTTAACCTCTAAATCCTAGGAAAGATCCTTCTCATTCTCAAGGGGGGAGGGGGTAAGGTGAAATCAAAAGGTAGAATCAAATACGTAATGTGAATAAAATGTGCAAGGAAAACTGAAAAGCCTTAATCAATGTCCAAGATAGATGAAAAATTAAATTGTGAATTGAGGAAAAATGTCATAAAATGTTGGAATGAATGGACTGCTTGAAGGAAAAGTCTACTAATGTGCTTAAGCATCTCAAGTCAGCAAGCATGTAGTATTTCCTTCTGCAAGTATTTCTTTTGAAAAGCACTAATGGTGAATATGGCTTCATGATAGGCACCCATCTGTCAAGATTGTGGGAGAGAAGGAAGGAATCTCACTTGAAGCTTTCTTGCTTGCACAATGGGGGAATACACACAAGAGTGGAGGCTGAAAACAGTTTTTCTCTTCTTAGTTGTGTAAGCCAAAAGAACTCAAGTACAAAGAAATAGAAGAACCCTATGTATGGGTCTCAAACCAAACTCAACTAACTAAGGTGGCATACTAACTGAGCCACAAACTAGAGTAGATAAGGATAGCTATCATGTAGCTATTATTCATGGGCTGTGTACTAACCGTGTCTGCAACTGACAAGTCCGTGACATAAATACACAACGGTCACCCTGGCGTATCACGAGTGGAGCTCGATATCTCAACACTCCCCCTCGAGCTCAATCCCAATTCCTACACACCAAGCAGGTCTCTAAACTTGCGCAGCTTCTCTGCGCCCAATGCCTTTGTGAATATGTTAGCTACCTGATCCTCTGTGCTGACATAAACTAGATCAATAAGACCTAGTAAAACCCTCTCTCACACATAGTGATAATGCACCTCAATGTGCTTTGTTCTAGCATGATAGACTGGGTTATTTGCCAAGTGTATACTACTCATGTTGTCACAATAAATGACAACTAGCCCATCTATAGACTGATGCATATCATAAAGTAGCTTATGCAACCAAGCTACCTCACATGCAGCCATTGCTGCACCCCTGTACTCAGCCTCTGTGCTCGACAAGGCAACTGTAGACTGTTTCTTGCTGCTCCAAGTGACTGCAGCACTCCCAAAAGAGAACACATATCCACTGGTAAATCGTCTATCAGAAATACTACCAGCCCAATCAGCATCAGTGTATCCATGCAACTGTATCTGAACCCCAATCTCATAAAATAGTCCATACTGCAATGTGGACTTCAAATACCTGAGTATGCGTCTAGCCGCATCCAAATGTGGTTTCCTTAGAGCATGCATAAACTGACTTACCAATCCAACAGCATAGCTCAAATCAGGCCTAGTAATAGTCATATAAATCAAACTTCCTACTATGCGTCTGTACATAGTAGGGTCTTCTAGAAGCTCACCTGCATCTGTGCTCAGCTTCACATTCTGCTCCAAAGGAACTGAAATAGGCTTACAGCCTGTCATCCCATATTTGGACAGCATGTCCAATCCATACTGCCTCTGCAAGAGCTATATCCCACTTGGTGATCTAATCACCTCAATGCCCAAGAAATAATGCAGCTCTC
Source organism: Lygodium microphyllum (assembly GCF_053477565.2). Classification (NCBI taxonomy): domain Eukaryota; kingdom Viridiplantae; phylum Streptophyta; class Polypodiopsida; order Schizaeales; family Lygodiaceae; genus Lygodium; species Lygodium microphyllum. The sequence continues at coordinate 132,671,826 of NC_141139.1, read as the reverse complement.
CCAAATCCTTCATCTCAAACTTCTGCTTCAATAGCATTTTCACATGAAGGATATCTTCATCACTGTCACCTGTCATAATCAAATCATCAACATAAATGACAAGTAGCATAATACCTTTCTCTGTTTTTCTCACATAAAGTGAGAAATCTGCCTTGGAAATTTGAAAGCCAATAGTGACAAGATACTGTCCTATCTTGTCAGACGATGCTCTAGGTGCTTGCTTCAAGTCATACAAGGCTTTCTTCAACCTGCAAACAAACTCAGGATGAACATCATGCACATAACCTGGTGGCTACTCCATATAGACCTCTTCTTGCAAATCACCATGCAAGAAGGCATTCTTTACATCCATCTGATGTAAAGACCATCCCTTTGATACTGCCATAGCAATGACTGCTCTTACGGTTGCCATCCTTGCAACCAGACTGAATGTTTCTTCATAGTCAATGCCATATGTTTGTGCATACCCTTTGACTACTAATCTTGCCTTATATCTGTTCACAGAACCATCTGCATTGTGCTTCACCTTATAAACCCACTTACAACCAATTGCATTTTTACCTTTAGGCAAAGGTACCAATTCCCATGTAGCATTTGCTTCCAAGGCATCCATTTCTTCATCCATGGCTTTCTCCCATTTTTCTTTTCCCATGGCTTGCTCAAAAGAAGTGGGTTCTGGTTCCTGTATCACTTTGACCATATATGCCTAGTGAATGGCTGTAAATCCATCATATTTCAGCCTATCCACAGGATACCTAGCTCTTGTAGACCTGCGCAAAGTAGGTTCACTCCCAGGTGCTCTCAAAACATCCCTGGTCTTCCTTACTCCAGGTGTAACAATAGAAGGAATACCCAACTCATCATCAATGCTCTGTTCTGAGCCACTGGATTCACCATCCACATAAGAGTGACCTGCATTCACATCAAACATGGGCTGATCAACCTTCTCTTTTCCTTTTCGTGATACTTGCATACCACTATCTACATTGCTTTGAGAAGATTCTCCTGATCTCAATCTGCCTGTCCATGGCGAAGAATGTGAACCACTGCTAGAGGACGCTCCAGGTCCACTAATATTTTGCGACTGCTGCTATGAATTCTGTGCAGCATTACCATTTTGTGCATCAATCACATTTACTGGTTTATACCAGCTACTCATCTCATCAAAAACAACATCTCTGCTCACTATAAACTTACGAGTAGAAGGGTTATAGCATCTATACCCTTTTTGCTGCAGAGAGTAACCAATAAAGATGCACTTCTCAACTTTTGGATCCAACTTGGATCTCAACTCATCTGGCACATGTACATAGGCAATGCAACCAAAAATTTTCAAATGAGAAATATCTGGTTTCCTACCAGTATACCTCTCCTCTGGAGTCATTCCATGTATTGCTGCAGTGGGAGTCCTGTTCATTATGTAGACTGCTGTAGCAACTGCTTCAGCCCAATAAAAATCTGGCAAGTCTTTTTCATTAAGCATGGCACGAGATACCTCTCCAATATGCATGTTTTTCCTTTTTGCAATTCCATTTTGTTGTGGGGTATGACTGCATGAATATTGCTGCTTTATGCCATGCTCCTGCAGGAACCTTGCAAACTCATTTGAGAGGTACTCTCTCCCTCCATCTGACCTTAGGCATTTTATTTGCAAACCTGTTTCTTTTTCAACCATAGCTTTAAGGGTTTTGAAATGCCCAAAAACTTCACTTTTCTTTTTCATAAAATACACCCAAACTTTTCTGCTATAGTCATCAATAAAAGTGACAAAATAATGACAGCCTCCAAGAGATGCAGCTTTAGTAGTCCACACATCAGAGTGGATTAATTCCAACGGCTTCTTACTCTCTTGAACATGTCTAGGAAATGGTTTCCTTGCCTGTTTTCCAAACTGACAGGCTTCACATACCTTATGCATTTCTGCAACCTTGAATTTTGGCAAACCTGCAACAATATTTTGGGCCTGCATTGATTTAAGTCGTTGTACATTAACATGACCAATGCGTTTATGCCAGATATCAATATCTGCAACTACACCGGTCCCATGTGCAAACATTGCTGCACTCAATTCAGACATGTCTGCATCCAACGTAAACATTCTACCCTTCTTCTTTCCTTTTGCTATCAAGCGACCTTTATTTTTCATATCCTCAACAAAGCATCCATGAGGATTAAATCTGACTTGCAAGCCCTGTTCAACCATTTGACCAACAGAAACCAGATTCTTGGTGATATTCGGGACATGAAATACATCGGACATGTATTTCTTTTTCCCATCCTGCATAGACAAGGGAATTTTTCCAATCTGCACAATAGGATGTGTAGTATCATCACCAGTCTCCACAAATCCTGGTTTTTCCATTTTCCTTGCATCCTCCATCCATTTTGCATGACCTGTCATGTGGTTTGATGCACCTGAGTCAACATACCATACATCATTGCTTCCTTCTACACTTGTCACAGAATTGTTCATGTGCTGCACCATAAACAGATGCTCATTTCTGTCATCACCCTGTCTACTAGAGGATGCATAATTTCCTTGTTGCAATTTTCCATTCATGATGCATTCTGCTTTTTATAGCAGTCTTTAGCCATATGACCCATTTTACCACAATAGTAGCATTCAACATTACTGTTTGCATTTTGGCCTCTTTGCCATCCACCATGACCTCTTTGGCTCCCCCTTCCTCTAGAGTTACCACGTCCTCCTCCATAGGATTGGTTTTCTTGAGTTTGCTGCATATTCTGATTTCTACCACGGCCTTCAAATCGGCCTCCTCTACCTCTGCCTCTACCTCTTCCAGCATTTGAGTAGAAGACAGCTTCTTTTGAAGTTCCTCTTGAAGAAGATGCACCACCATTTCTCTGCTCCTTAGAAATTAGAAGAGCAATCAGCTCCTCAAAATCAGGAAATCTTTCACGAACTGAAATGGATGTCCGAAACTGTGCATAATCCTTTCCTAGACCATTCAAGGTCACAAAAACTAAATCATCATCTTCTACTGGCGACCCAATGGAAGCAAGTGCATCTGCAATCTTCTTCACCTTCATGTGGTAGTCATTGATGCTCATATTTTCTCTTTGCACATTATGCAACTCTTGCTTGAGCTGCATTTTCCTAGCTTGCGTATTTGTGCTATACATTTTTGACAAAGTATCCCATGCCTCCTTTGGCGTACTTGCATCCTGAATATGCACAATCATAGAGTCTGAAATGTTGATAGACAGCCAATACATAACTTTCCTGGCTCTCTCATGCCATGCTTTAAATGCCTGCATTTGCTGTTGATTGGGAACATCAGGAAGAACTGGTTCTTCTTCATTTCCTGCAACAAATTCCCAATATCCTTTTCCCATGAGGAAATTCGTCATTCTAAACTTCCATGCTTGGAAGTTGTTCTTGTCAAGCTTTTCAGTGACAATCTGTGAAAGAGAATCAGACACCATTACAGAACACTGCAAAAAATTCTGTCATTGCAAAAAACACAGCTTCACCCTCACAAGGGCAAATCTGGAAAACTGGCGAAAGTGGTATTTGACCACACAGTCACTTCCTAGTGACGATTTTGCATAAACAGGAACCAAGGATGATTCTGTAACTCCCAATGTCTCTGCGCACAAGCATACGATGCAATTTCTACAGTAACTTTTCACCGACCTGTAGAACAGTGGCTGCACAGCATAAAACTGGGCCTTTCCTAAGTGCATGCAGAAAACTTCCGCCTCCAAAACAGGCCCCGAAATGGCCTCAAATCAAAAAAACAAGGTCGCCTAGGGCTAAAGCCCTTGCCCGCAACATATACTGTCCTCTTGCTTCACCGCGAAGGGCGTCTCAACCTGAGACAATGCACTCCTGCACTTTCCGACTGTGCTACCTGCAGAGATCTGCTCCCAAAACAGAAAATGAAAGCAACACTGCTCCTCTTACCAGAACCCCGCGAGCTTGGCTTGCTTTCTTGAGCTCCTTACCACAAACAAGGCTCTGATACCATGTCAAGATTGTGGGAGAGAAGGAAGGAGTCTCACTTGAAGCTTTCTTGCTTGCACAATGGGGGAATACACACAAGGGTGGAGACTGAAAACAGTTTTTCTCTTCTTAGTTGTGTAAGCCAAAAGAACTCAAGTACAAAGAAATAGAAGAACCCTATGTATGGGTCTCAAACCAAACTCAACTAACTAAGGTGGCATACTAACTGAGCCACGAACTAGAGTAGATAAGGATAGCTATCATGTAGCTATTATTCATGGGTGGTGTACCAACCGCGTCTGCAACTGACAAGTCGGTGACATAAATACACAACGGTCACCCTGGCGTATCACGAGTAGAGCTCGATATCTCAACACCATCATGGCAGGCCAAGAAAATATTGGCAAGTTACCTTTCTCAAAAGAAAAACGGGCAAAATACGGCCTCTTGGTGGAGACAAGGGCCTTCAACCAGTTTAAATTCCGACATGTCTTCAACCTAGAAGATGTAGCCAGCAAAGAATGGTCCGTGAGGCATATTATTGAGCAGTGCAATCTGCAAAAATACATGGAAGCATTGGGCCAAGGGGTAGATTACATCCATTGTGCGGAGTTCTTACGAACTTTTGATAGGAATCGCGGCACTATGACCATGCAAGATGGAGAAGAAACTCGTCAAGTGTAGATTGAATTGACCCTAGAGTTGGTAGAAATATCATTGGGCATGGGAAACAAAGTGGAGAGAAAGCCGAAGAGAGATGTATATGCCATGTTGGGGATGGACAAGGTGAAGGTACACACCAATGATGGTGTCAGCTTGGTGGATATTCCAGATCCCAAAATCCAACTCCAAGCCAAGATGGTGCACGCATTGTTCTCTAGTCAAAGGTATAACACAATCATGACCCGCATTAATGTCCCCTTGCTAGAGAGCATTGCAACATGATCAGTGGATGAGGTGAACCTCAATGGCTTTGTGAGAAAGACCATCGGGACCTTGGAAAAGGCTCTGGCTATAGGAGGACAACCCAAGAGAGGAGAGTCCCCTACAACCAAGGCTAAAAGAAAAGCTTCATCTTCAAAGGCCTCAACCATTGGATTCAGTGGGGTTCTTACTACCATCATCAGAGAAGCCTTGGGGCAAGCGTAGGGAGAAGGAGGAGTTGATGAAACACCGAGCAAGTCGCCACCTCACCATGAACAAGAGGCACAATCCAATGAAAGAATAATGAGTGAGGATGAAGAGGAAAGAGAACAGGAAGAGTAGCCTAGTCGTGTAGAGGTTAAGAAGACAAAGAAGAAAGCTGCACAAGAAAATCAAGAAGAGGAGAGAAGGAAAAGGGAAAAAATGGACTTACAAAAGGCTCGCAGGGATTCTAGGAAGGCCAAGGAGGAACGAAAGAGAAAGGTGAAAGAAGAGGAGGAGGAGTTGAAAAGAAAGGAGGATAAGGATATAGCCTTTGCAATGTGTATATCCATTGAGTAGCAGTCCATGGGGGTCCACTTAGAGATTAAGGGCCAAGTTCAAATGCACATGTGCTGGAAATCATACCACTTGTGGTACAAGAAGGCAAGGGCAAGGCCCCAATCATCCCTATTCCTACTCTCTTGATGCCCACCACTGCCACCACCATATCCACACCTAGCTCTATGACCAAGGTGGACACCAGCTGGTGCACAGATCGGATGGTGTATGCACATGTAGTGAGCGTCGAAAGGTCCCCAAGAATAAAAGAACTCTACTTTTTCACAAAAAACAAGAGAGAAGACTTGCACGACATGAAGCAAAAGACCAATTGGATACAATCTCCCCCCATGCCTTGTGTGAGTGCTCCACAAAGCATGTATTTGATATATTATTCATCTCCAAGCTCAAAAAATAGCCCAATTTACAATTAGCATGCTTTAGCTTTTGTGTTTGCTTTTGTCCCACTAAAGAATTAAAGCTATTGGGCACCCAAAGAGTCGGGCGGTGCCAAAAAACAATGTCCAATAACAAATATTTAAATCATGTGCCCATGCGTATACAAAATAATAAATAAATGTCAGGCGCTTCAATAAATAAGTGCGTCAAAATAAATATTGGTGCCACGCCTAAGATATGCGCGTTGTAATGTGTCTGCTCATCCACTTGGGGGACACGTCTTAGCAGCCCATCCAGAAGAGAGTCTAGAAAGTGCCACCTGGCACTTCTAAGGAATGTCATGAGGTTTGCGATCTAGGTCCTCCTAAGCCTGCCCCGAGCAGAAGTATCCGGCCGTTCCCACTTAGGACCGACCTGAAGTCAGGGTTTCTTTCCTATCAGCAAAGTCTCTAAGAAGTAGCTAGCATCGAGCTCTAGATGAACCACTTTGAGTAGGAACAACAGAGTAGAAGCAGATTTATGAGAGGGATGCGAAGCTCAACCTCTCTGCCCATAAGGCATAATCCCATTCCGTTCCTCTAAAACAACATAAATCAGGATTCTAACTCTACTGACGCTAGGTCTTCATAGTCTCGTTATCACGTCTTTTGAGAAAAGTCCCCAGCTAACCGGGACCACCCTTCCGTAGGACCGGACCCAAGTCACATCCACCGCACTTTCCTTGATTTTCTTAGTTATCTAATTACCTACCACATTATGTTTGACATGCAAAAGAAGCTTTCTTAATTAATCAATTTAAACACAGGTTCCTTCACGTAACTTAGGCACAAACACAAAAACAAAGTCAAGCAAGTTCCTTTTTCAAATATCTAATCTTTATTTATCATAGTCCCAGAATACATCAAGTATCATGCCCGAAGGCTATCCCAGCAATCAACAGGATTGCTGCTCCAAGTTTCGCCCGTAGGCCAGTACATGGGCCTCTAGATCCCATCTCGAGTCACGTTGGCCTCTTGTGTAGGATCGGAAGGCAAGGACTTTATAGCCAGAGCCTCCCGTGGCACCCAAGCGTCCTCCCGCTCCAAGCAACATCCACGGAGAGACCTCTCATGGGAAGTTCGGTCCATATACCCGGTGCAGCTAACAACCCCCTTGGATAGGGTCAAGAAGGTAGTCGGAGGTAACTGAACCTGCCTCTCCCTCTAGGCTTTTGACTTGAAGCATTAAGTGTTTTGCCTTGAATTAGTTCCTTGACCAAAGAAGTTCAAACAATGTACCTAAGTGTACAATCACGATCATTATGGTGGTTGTTTGTACCACCAACTGCTAAGGTGTGATTCCTTCTTCTCGAATGCTCCCAGCATTTGATCTTGGATCGAGATTCCAGGGGCTTGGCAAGCTAGGTTGCCTATTTTCCTTTTTCCTTTGGGTTAGGGTTTGTACCCTACAGACCCTAATTATCCTTACCTTAGGTCTCCTTGTAAGATAGATCATGGACAATCCCGTTGTCCTTGGTTGGTCAACTTGTTGGTTATCTCCTAGATCCCTTGTAGTACCTATGTACCTTTATCTTTGATCTTAATTGATCAAGATTGTCTATCCCCTTGACCATGGTTGGTCAAGATGTTTCTGTTTAGAACAGTCCTACTCCGTCTTAAGTATAATCTTCTTAAGCCCTCTTATTAATGCTCATAGGTGCTTAAGCTTTTACCTATCCCCTTGAAGTTACCAAGCACTTTGACATGGGTCTCATGGATCTCAGTCCCATTACAAACAACGTTGAATTTTCCCAACGACTTTAATGCATGTGACGTAATTCCATGCCTTCATTTCAATTCTTACAATTCTGATATAATCCATGTGTTATTTTATGTCACACATGCGAAGGTACTTTCTAGGCATGCAATCTTAACATTATCCTCTATGTAATTATTTACACGATCTATAACCTTCTTGAATAATCTAACTTTATGTGATCATTGTATGAGTCTAGCTGCACTTTTAATCTTTTGTGTAGATTATTACATGTACCTTAGAATCCCTCTTGCGATATGGACATGCACTTTGTTTTGTTCAATGTCCTCTGAAATGCGTTTTAAGCAAGAATTTGTGCAAGGAACAATGCACTTTATGCAGGAATTCTTGCAAGATGTTTTTGGTAATTTATGATGCAATTATCTAATCAATTTCACCTATTATGATGCCATCTTACAACGGAAATTATCTTGCTCGTTACATACATCACAATTAAGTTCATAACTAGGAAATTATCAAACACGCAATTAATGAGATGCATGTGAATATGTTTTTTCTCCGTGATATTTATAACCTATGATTTAACAATAGAGCAACCTGGGTTTGGAGTGATGCCATGATTCCCGTGGTATTGATGCCTGATGAACCGTTCGTGGTTGCGGTGCCACCTTGATTCGAACCTCCATCCACACTTGCAGGGTTTCCTGCCATCTTTGTGGAACTACGCTTCGGGGCCATACTCAAAGACGCATGTATGAGTGATAGAGTTCTCGCACTCTCTTATGCAAGATTCTCGCCGCCTTTCCTTGAGTGGAGGAAGAAATTGAAGGGGGAGGGTATTTTCAGAAATTCTTTTTCTTCTTCTTCTCTTCTTCTCCTCTCTCTCTCTCTCTTCTTCTTCTTCTTCTTCTTCTTCTTGTTCTCTTCTTCTCCTTCTCTCTCTCCCTCTTCTTCTTCTTCTTCTTCTTCTTCTTCTTCTTCTCCTCTCTCTCTCTCTTCTTCTTCTTCTTATTCTTCTTCTCCTTCTCTCTCTCCCTCTTCTTCTTCTTCTTCTTCTTCTTCTTCTTCTTCTTCTTCTTCTTCTTCTCTCTCTCTCTCTCCCTCTTCTTCTTCTTCTCTTCTTCTCCCTCTCTCTCTCTCTCTCTCTCTCTCTCTCTCTCTCTCTCTCTCTCTCTCTCTCTCTCTCTCTCTCTCTCTCTCTCTCTCTCTCTCTCTCTCTCTCTCTCTCTCTCTCTCTCTCTCTCTCTCTCTCTCTCTCGGCCAGGGGGCAGTGCCTACTGCTGGAGACCACCGGGGGGGGAAGGGGGCGTTGTCACGAGGGAGGGGAGGGCTGCAGGAGGCTGGAGGTGACGAGGGAGGTGGCGCTAAGCTACAGGAGGGAGGGGAAGGTTCCCCTTTTAAAGATGGGGAGGAGGGTGGTATGGGGGGGAGGGGGGGAGACAGCTGTTAATGGCCGCCACCCCTCCCACCTGGGGGGCTATATGCCCCCCTCTCTATCTTTACTTACACACACTCTCTCTCTCCCCACTATGCAGTCGGCAGGTGGAGAGAGGGAGGGAGTAAAAAACTTTGAAAAATAATTTAAGAAAATTTAAGGGGATTCGCATGGGGAAGGCACGGGGGCATGGGGGATATTACATCCTCTCCCCCTTAGAGGAATCGAGATGTCCTCATCTTGAGAAGACCTGGGGGTATTGTTGGTTGAGAGTATTTTTGTCCATCCAGGTAGTATCCTCTTCTAGTTAATATTTCCACTGGATGAGGTATTCTCTCAAGGTCCTTGATCTCAAATGCCTCTCCCTAACATCTAGGATTCTATTAGGCCGTAGCTCAAGGACTCCTTTGCTAGGCATTACAATTTGCTGATCGTCAAGTACATGATTCGGATTAGGTAGGTACTTTTTCTCAATAGGCTAACGTGGAATACATTATGAATCTTTAGAGTTGCGGGTAGTTGTATTCTGTAAGCATTAGGCCCTAAGCACTTGGTGATCTTATAAGGTCCACAATACCTCGGACTTAGCTTCTTGTACTCTCCCAAGGACAATCAACTCTTTTTAGGGCGTACATGGATGAAGACCATATCACATTCAACGAAGGATCTGTCTTGCCGTTTCAAGTCAGCATAAACCTTCTGTCTATCCTTGGCAACTTGAATGTCTTGTCTTATTAATTTGATTTGATCCTCCATGTCTTCCAGCATCTGCCTTGAAGCTTCTACCCTCAAAGTTAGATTTGAGAAGTTCAAAGGGGTACGACAATCATGCCCATACAATGCTTGGAAAGGGATCATCTAAATACTCTGTTGGTAAGAAGCATTGTAGGCAAACTCAACCAGTGGTAAGTACTGAATCCACTTTTTGGGTTCGCGATAACAATATGCCCTAAGAATATCTTCAATGACTTGATTGACTCTTCTATTTGAGCATCAGTTTGGGGATAGTAAGCTACAGCTGAACAAAGTTGAGTTCCAATAGCCTCAAAGATAGCCCTCCAAAAGTGTGATGTAAAGAGAGAGTCATGATCACTAATGATTCTTCTGGGTAACCCATGAAGTTTGAATATTTCCTTGATGAATAATCTTGCAATGTGTGAAGCTTTATAGTTCATCTTGATAGGGATGAGATGTCGACTCTACTAAAACCATAATAGAGTTATATCCTCCCTAAACTTGGGGTAAGCGAACAATAAAGTCCATACTAATGAATTCCCATTTCATTTGTGGAATGTCAAGTGGTTGCAATTTCCTAGGCATTTTAACATGTTCTGCCTTAATGCATTGACAAGATAAACATTCCGTGACATGCTTGCGTATGTCTCCCTTGAGCCTTTCCCAATAATAGCTCTTTTTTACCGCATTAAGGGTCTTGGCATAACCAGGATGTCCTAAGAAAGGGGAGTCATGGACTTCCCACAATATCTTCTGCTTGAGAGTTTGACTTGCAGGGATACATAATATTGTCCTAAAGTAGACAAGCCCACTATTGACAGAGAATTCTTGATACTTCGTCTTTAGCTTCAGGTCTTGATCCTTGATGGGGATCTCCCTTATTATTTTCTGATAGACTGGGTCATGATATGCCTCTTCTTTTGCTAGCTCAAGAATCGGGTTGTTTGGCATTGATACCTTTGTGGCTAGAGACCTTACTGTTGATGGATCTTGCAAAATAAAAGAATTTAGAAATGCCTTGCAACTGAGTGCATCGGCAACTACATTCTCTGTGGCATTGATATCTTTATGGCTAGAGACCTTGCTATTGATGGATCTTGCAAAATAAAAGAATTTAGAAATGCCTTGCGACGACTGAGTGCATCGGCAACTACATTCTCTTTTCCATGCCTATATTTGAATTCAAAATCATATTCTTCCAGCACTTCGATCCATTAACACCATATTGGGGAATATGGAAATTTCCCATAAGTTTAGGACACGTGATCAAATCTTTGGATTTATCATAGCTTGAACACTATAACTCCAAATCGAGTGCTCTATAGCTTAATAGATCCATTTTTCAAGAGCTTTCCAATGATAGGTCACATTGTATGGTTTTGAGAAACTTATGGGCATGTTATTCGGGTGCCACCTTTTTAGTATTCAAAAAATGGAAATTGGGAGATTTCCAAACTTATTAATATTGTGTTCATTGACGTTGCTCTTGAGATATCGAGCTCCACTCGTGATATGCCAAGGTGACGTTGTGCATTTAGGTCACTGACTTGTCAGTTGCAGATGCGGTTGGTACACCGCCCATGAATAATAGCTAGATGACAGCTATCCTTATCTACTCTAGTTCATGGCTCAGTTAGTATGCCACCTTAGTTAGTTGAGTTTGGTTTGAGACCCATATATAGGGTTCTTCTATTTCTATGTACGTGAGTTCTTTTTGGCTTACACAACTAAGAAGAGGAAAACTGTTTTCAGCCTCCATCCTTGTGTGTATTCCCCCATTGTGCAAGCAAGAAAGCTACAAGTGAGACTCCTTCCTTCTCTCCCACAATCTTGACATGGTATCAAAGCCTTGTTCATGGTAAGGAGCTCAAGAAAGCAAGCCAAGTTCGCGGTGTTCTGGTAAGAGGACCAGTGTTGCTTTCATTTTTATGTTTTGGGAGCAAGTCTCTGCAGGTAGCATAGCTAGAAAGTGCAAGAGTGCATTGTCTCAGATTGAGACGTCCTTCGCGGTGTAGCAAGAGGGCAATATATGCTGCGGGAGTAGGCTTTAGCCCTTGTTGCTCTGTTTTTTTAATTTCAGGCCATTTCGGGGCCTGTTTTTGGAGGCGGAAGTTTTCTACACGCACTCAGGAAAAGGCCTTGTTTTATGCTGTGCAACCACTGTTCTACAAGTCGGTGAAAAGTTACCACAGAAATTGCATCGTATGCTTGTGTGCAGAGACATTGGGAGTTACAGAATCATCCTTGGTTCCTGTTTATGCAAAATCGTCACTAGGAAGTGACTGTGTGGTCAAATACCACTTTCGCCAGTTTTGCAGATTTGCCCTTGTGAGGGTGAATCTATGTTTTTTGCAGTGACAGAATTTTTTGCAGTGTTCTGTAATGGCATCTGATTCTCTTTCACAGATTGTAACTGAAAAGCTTGACAAGAACAACTTCCAAGCATGGAAGTTTAGAATGACGAATTTCCTTATGGGAAAAGGATATTGGGAATTTGTTGCAGGAAATGAAGAAGAACCAGTTCTTCCTGATGTTCCCAATCAACAGCAAATGCAGGCAGCACCCAGAAGAGGTGAAGTTTTCTATATATTTTCAATAGGCACAAAGCATAGTATCAGCTGTGCTGTTTAGCTCAAATTTGGGAGGAGAAATGGTATCATCCAATTGCCTCTGCTAGTAGGAAATTGGGGATATTTCAAGTTAATTATACACACATGTAGAAATTATGCCTTGGAATGGTCTTTGCGATGAAGAAATTTAGTCATTATATTCTCTATGAGAAGGTAGTATTCTTTATGAAGGCGAAAGGACTCAGATTGTTGATGAACAAATTGCAGCTACTTGATCATTTAGCAAAGTGCTTAATCACTTTGCAAGAGTTCAATTATGAGATTAGGAGCAAGCCACCAAAGCTGCAAGATATTGTGGAATGTTTTGTGGATTTCGGGGAGCCAAAGGAAATTTTGGTTGAGGGAAGTGATATTGAAGGACTATTTAAAATCGATACAGCTTCCATCCCTTCCTGGTATGCAAGTATAATGCATTATTTATCTACAGGAGGATTTGGGGTTGCTTTGTCGAGGTCTAAAGAGAGGAAGATCAAGCAACAAGCATTACGCTTTTTGATTATAGTGGGTATCTTGTATCAAAGAGGAGTAGATGATATCTATCGTCATTGTGTAGTACCCGATGAGGTACCATTTTTTCTTAAGCAGTGCCATGATTTAGCATATGAAGGACATTTTGCTAGCCGGCTTACCGCCCAAAAAGCTCTTCGTGCTGGATATTGGTGACCATTGATTTTCCAATATGCTTTTAGTTATGTTAAGCATTGTGATGTATGTCAAAGACACGATGCGAGAGTAAATTGTAGGCAACCCTTAAATCCTATTTTGGTTACATTACCCTTTGAAAAATGGGATGTTGATTTTGTGGGACCAATATACCCTTCATCAACTATACAAAAGTGATATATTATTATAGCAACAGACTACTTTTCAAAGTGGTCTAAAGCTCAAGCAACGATGAAGGAGAATGCTAAGGAGACGGCTAGTTTCATTATGGAGAAAATTATTTGCCATTTCGGTCCACCAAAAGAGATTGTGTCTGATCAAGGGACACACTTCTTGAACAAGGTTATAGTGGCCCTGACTGAAGCTTTGAAGATTAAGCACAACAAGACTACCCCATATTATCCTCAAGTGAACGGTCAAGTTGAGAGTATGAATAAACAACTAGTGGGAATCTTATCCAAGATAGTATCAGAAAGCAAGTGTGACTGGGATAAGAAATTATATGTGGCAATGTGGGCTTATAACACAACATTCAAGAGAGCCACATGCCACACCCCGTTCAAGCTAGTATATGGAGAGGAGCACATTCTGCCACTAGAAAAAGAGCTCCCCACTATGTGTTTTGACCTCAATCATTTGTTGGGAGAGAAAGAAACATTACAGGAACGGTATACTTCTCTGGCACATCTTGATGAGATTCGGTTACAGCTTTATTACATCAAGAAGTAGGGAAGAGGAGAATGAAAGCCCTTCATGATCTTCAGGCTAAGAAGTAAAAATTTGCAAAAGGTCAGCTATTACTGTATTATGATGCTCGTAGGGAGCTCTTTCCAAGAAAATTAGAATCCAAATGGGATGAACCATACAAGATTGTACATTTAGGAAAGAATGGCTCCATGGTCCTTCTAGCAGATTTGCAGCCTATGGAGTTTAAGACTAAAGCCAACTTTAATAAGTTGAAGCCTTACAATGTGTAAGGGTTGACATTGGACTTGGTGCCTATGCATGTTCTTCAGGATTCAACTTTAATGTGCAATAGGTACCAAGACAAGTAGATGGGATGCATAATTCCCTATCTGGAGCATTCGTACCTTGAGCAACATTACCATCAAGGTCAAGTAATCTGGTGGAGCAAAGGGTATTAGGTTACTGAGTGGCAAGACGGATCCTTTATATGTGAAATTAAGGCCTATTACCACCATTGTCCACGAATTCTAACAAATATACCTATCGAGTTCCACAATGAGAAAGGAGGGATTGTGCGTGTTATGTCAAGATTGTGGGAGAGAAGGAATGAGTCTCACTTGTAGCTTTATTGCTTGCACAATGGGGGAATACACACACAAGTGGAGGCTGAAAACAGTTTTCCTCTTCTTAGTTGTGTAAGCAAAAAAGAACTCAAGTACATAGAAATAGAAGAACCCTATATATGGGTCTCAAATCAAACTCAACTAACTAAGGTGGCATACTAACTAAGCCACAAACTAGAGTAGATAAGGATAGCTGTCATTTAGCTATTATTCATGGGCGGTGTACCAACTGCATCTGCAACTGACAAGTCAGTGACATAAATGCACAACGGTCACCCTGGCATATCACGAGTGGAGCTCGATATCTCAACACTCCCCCTCGAGCTCAATCCCAATTCCTACACGCCAAACAGGTCTCTGAACTTGCACAGCTTCTCTGCGCCCAATGCCTTTGTAAATATGTCAGCTACCTGATCCTCTGTGCTGACATAAACTAGATCAATAAGACCTAGTAAAACCCTCTCGCGCACATAGTGATAATGCACCTCAATGTGCTTTGTTCTAGCATGATAGACTGGGTTATTTGCCAAGTGTATACTGCTCATGTTGTCACAATAAATGACAACTGGCCCATCTGTAGGCTAATGCATATCATAAAGTAGCTTATGCAACCAAGCTACCTCACATGCAGCCATTGCTGCACCCCTGTACTCAACCTCTGTGCTTGACAAGGCAACTGTAGGCTATTTCTTGCTGCTCCAAGTGACTACAGCACTCCCAAAAGAGAACACATATCCACTGGTAGATCGTCTATCAGAAATACTACCAGCCCAATCAGCATTAGTGTATCCATGCAACTGTATCTAAACCCCAGTCTCATAAAGTAGTCCATACTGCAATGTGGACTTTACATACCTGAGTATGCGTCTAGCCGCATCCAAATGCGGTTTCCTTGGAGCCTGCATAAACTGACTTACCAATCCAATAGCATAGCTCAAATCTGGCCTGGTAATAGTCATATAAATCAAGCTTCCTACTATGCATCTGTACATAGTAGGGTCTTCCAGAAGCTCACCTGCATCTATGCTCAGCTTTACATTCTGCTCCAAAGGAACTGAAATAGGCTTAGAGCCTATCATCCCATATTTGGACTAATCAACTGGCTCTGCAAGAGCCGTATCCCACTTGGTGATAGCATGGCATGAGAGAGCCAGGAAAGTTATGTACTGGCTATCTATCAGTATTTCAGACTCTATGATTGTGCATATTCAGGATGCAAGTACGCCAAAGGAGGCATGGGATACTTTGTCAAAAATGTATAGCACAAATATGCAAGCCAGGAAAATGCAGCTCAAGCAAGAGTTGCATAATGTGCAAAGAGAAAGTATGAGCATCAATGACTACCACATGAAGGTGAAGAAGATTGCAGATGCACTTGCTTCCATTGGGTCGCCAGTGGAAGATGATGATTTAGTTTCTGTGACCTTGAATGGTGTAGGAAAGGATTATGCACAGTTTCGGACATCCATTTCAGTTCGTGAAAGATTTCCTGATTTTGAGGAGTTGATTGCTATTCTAATTTCTGAGGAGCAGAGAAATGGTGGTGCATCTTCTTCAGGAGGAACTTCAAAAGAAACTGTCTTCTACTCAAATGCTGGAAGAGGTAGAGGCAGAGGTAGAGGAGGCCGATCTGGAGGCCGTGGTAGAAATCAGAATATGCAACAGACTCAAGAAAACCAGTCCTATGGAGGAGGACATGGTAACTCTAGAGGCAGGGGGAGCCAAAGAGGTCATGGTAGATGGCAAAGAGGCCAAAATGCAAACAGCAATGTTGAATGCTACTATTGTGGTAAAATGGGTCATATGGCTAAAGACTGCTATAAAAAGCAGAATGACATCATGAATGGGAAATTGCAACAAGAAAATTATACATCTTCTAGTAGACAGGGTGATGATAGAAATGAGCATTTGTTTATGATGCAGCACATGAATAATTCTGTGACAAGTACAAAAGAAAGCAACGAAGTGTGGTATGTTGACTCAGGTGTGTCAAACCACATGATAGGTCATGCAGAATGGATGCAAGATGCAAGAAAAAGGGAAAAACCAGGATTTGTGGAGACTCGTGATGATACTGCACATCCTATTGTGCAGATTGAAAATTTTCCTTTGTCTATGCAGGATGGGAAAAAGAAATACTTGTCAGATGTATTTCATGTCCCGAATATCACCAAGAATCTGGTTTCTGTTGGTCAAATGGTTGAGCACGGCTTGCAGGTCAGATTTAATCCTCATGGATGCTTTGTTGAGGATATGAAAAATAAAGGTTGCTTGATAGAAAAAGGAAAGAAGAAGGGCAGAATGTTTACATTGGATGCAGACATGCCTGAATTGAGTGCAGCAATGTTTGCACATGGGACCGGTGTAGTTGCAGATATTGATATCTGGCATAAACGCATTGGTCATGTTAATGTACAGAGACTTAAATTAATGCAGGCCCAAAATATTGTTGCAGGATTGCCTAAATTCAAGGTTGCAGAAGTGCATAAGGTATGTGAAGCCTGTCAGTTTGGAAAACAGGCAAGGAAACCATTTCCTAGACATGTTCAAGAGAGTAAGAAGCCATTGGAATTAATCCACTCTGATGTGTGGACTACTAAAGCTGCATCTCTTGGAGGCTGTCATTATTTTGTCACTTTTATTAATGGCTATAGCAAAAAAATTTGGGTGTATTTTATGAAAAAGAAAAGTGAAGTTTTTGGGCATTTCAAAACTCTTAAAGTTATGGTTGAAAAAGAAACAGACCTGCAAATAAAATGCCTAAGGTCAGATGGAGGGGGAGAGTACCTCTCAAATGAGTTTGCAAGGTTCCTGTAGGAGCATGGCATAAAGCAGCAATATTCATGCAGTCATACCCCACAACAAAATGGAATTGCAGAAAGGAAAAACAGGCATATTGGAGAGGTATCTCGTGCCATGCTCAATGAAAAAGACCTGCCAGATTTTTATTGGACTGAGGCAGTTGCTACAGCAGCCTACATAATGAACAGGACTCCCACTGCAGCAATACATGGGATGGCTCTAGAGGAGAGGTATACTGGTAGGAAACCACATATTTCTCATTTGAAAATTTTTGGTTGCATTGCCTATGTTCATGTGCCAGATGAGTTGAGATCCAAGTTGGATCCAAAAGCTGAGAAGTGCATCTTTATTGGTTACTCTTTGCAGCAGAAAGGATATAGATGCTATAACCCTTCTACTCGTAATTTTACAGTGAGCAGAGATGTTATTTTTTATGAGATGAGTAGCTGGTATAAACCAGTAAATGTGATTGATAATGTAGATACACAAAATGGTAATGCTGTACAGAATTCACAGCAGCAGTCACAAGATATTAGTGGACCTGGAGCGTCCTCTGGCAGTGGTTCACATTCTTCGCCATGGATAGGCAGATTGAGATCAGGAGAATCTTCTCAAAGCAATGCAGATAGTGGTATGCAGGTATCACGAAAAGGAAAAGAGAAGGTAGATCAGCCCATGTTTGATGTGAATGCAGGTCACTCTTATGTGGATGGTGAATCCAGTGGCTCAAAACAGAGCATTGATGATGAGTTGGGTATTCCTTCTATTGTTACACCTAGAGTAAGGAAGACCAGGGATGTTTTGAGAGCACCTGGAAGTGAGCCTAATTTGCGTAGGTCTACCAGAGCTAGGTATCCTGTGGATAGGCTGAAATATGATGGATTTACAGCCATTCACTATGCATATATAGTCAAAGTGATACGGGAACTAAAACCCACTTCTTTTGAGCAAGCCATGGGAAAAGAAAAATGGGAGAAAGCCATGGATGAAGAAATGGACGCCTTGGAAGCAAATGCTACATGGGAGTTGGTTTCTTTGCCTAAAGATAAGAACGCAATTGGCTGTAAGTGGGTTTATAAGGTGAAGCACAATGCAGATGGTTTTGTAAACAGATACAAGGCAACATTAGTAGTCAAGGGCTATGCACAAACATATGGCATTGACTATGAAAAAACATTCAGTCCGGTTGCAAGGATGGCAACCGTAAGAGCAGTCATTACTATGGCTGCATCAAAGGGATGGTCTTTACATAAGATGCATGTAAAGAATGCCTTCTTGCATGGTGATTTGCAAGAAGAGGTCTATATGGAGCAGCCACCAGGTTATGTGCATGTTGTTCATCCTGAGTTTGTTTGCAGGTTGAAGAAAGCCTTGTATGGCTTGAAGCAAGCACCTAGAGCATGGTCTGACAAGATAGGATAGTATCTTGTCACTATTGGCTTTCAGATTTCCAAGGCAGATTTCTCACTTTATGTGAGAAAAACAGAGAAAGGTATTATGCTGCTTGTCATTTATATTGATGATTTGATTATCACAGGTGATAGTGATGAAGATATACTTCATGTGAAAATGCTATTGAAGCAAAAGTTTGAGATGAAGGATTTGGGAGAGCTACGTTATTTCTTGGGCATTGAGGTGATTAGATCACCAAGTGGGATATGGCTCTTGCAAAGGCAGTATGGATTGGACATGCTGTCCAAATATGGGATGACAAGCTGTAAGCCTATTTCAGTTCCTTTGGAGCAGAATGTGAAGTTGAGCGTAGATGCAGGTGAGCTTCTCGAAGACCCTACTATGTATAGACGCATAGTAGAAAGTTTGATTTATATGACTATTACCAGACCAGATTTGAGCTATGCTGTTGGATTGGTAAGTCAGTTTATGCAGGCTCCAAGGAAACCACATTTGGATGCGGCTAGACACATACTCAGATATGTGAAGTCCACATTGCAGTATGGACTATTTTATGAGACTGGGGTTCAGATACAGTTGCATGGATACACTGATGCTGATTGGGCTGGTAGTATTTCTGATAGACGATCTACCAGTGGAGCACAGAGGCTGAGTACAGGGGTGCAGCAATGGCTGCATGTGAGGTAGCTTGGTTGCATAAGCTACTTTATGATATGCATCAGCCTACAGATGGGCCAGTTGTCATTTATTGTGACAACATGAGTAGTATACACTTGGCAAATAACCCAGTCTATCATGCTAGAACAAAGCACATTGAGGTGCATTATCACTATGTGCGGGAAAGGGTTTTACTAGGTCTTATTGATCTGGTTTATGTCAGCACAGAGGATCAGGTAGCTGACATATTCACGAAGGCATTGGACGCAGAGAAGCTGCGCAAGTTCAGAGACCTGCTTGGTGTGCAGGAATTGGGATTGAGCTCGAGGGGGAGTGTTGAGATATCGAGCTCCACTCATGATATGCCAGGGTGACCGTTGTGCATTTATGTCACCGACTTGTCAGTTGCAAATGCGGTTGGTACACCGCCCATGAATAATAGCTAGATGACAGCTATCCTTATCTACTCTAGTTCGTGGCTCAGTTAGTATGCCACCTTAGTTAGTTGAGTTTGGTTTGAGACCCATATATAGGGGTCTTCTATTTCTATGTACGTGAGTTCTTTTTGGCTTACACAACTAAGAATAGGAAAACTATTTTCAGCCTCTACCCTTGTGTGTATTCCCCCATTGTGCAAGCAAGAAAGCTACAAGTGAGACTCCTTCCTTCTCTCCCACAATCTTGACAGTTGCCTCATATTGAGCTCATTCTGAGTGAAAATCCATTTAAGACTCTTGTGGTCTATTACTAAGGAAAATTTGTTACCTAGCAAGTAATGTCTCCAAAGTTTGAGAGCATGGATAATAGCCAACAACTCCAAGTCGTGGGTAGCATAATTCTTTTCATGGCTCTTCAATTTTCTTGAAGAATATGCTACGGGGTGACCTTCTTGCATAAGTATACATCCTAAAGGAAGTGCGCTAGCATCAGTTACCACTTCAAACTCCTTACTAAGATCAGGAAGTCTCAGGATGGGTGCTGATACTAAGCTTTGGTTTAGTTTGTCAAAGTTGGTTTGTTCAGCATGTGACCATACAATTGCTACTAGCTTCTTTAGTAGATCAGTCAGAGGTGCTACAATCAAAGCATAATCTTTGATGAAAATTCTATACTACCCTATTAACTTAAGAAAACTTCGTATTTCTTTGACAGAAGTTGGTGTTGGCCATCCTAGAACATCTCTAACCTTAGCTGGATCTACTGAAATTCCTTCTATTGATACAATGAATCCCAGATATTCAATCTGTCGCTTGAAAAATGTGCACTTCTTCTTCTTGGCATAAAGCTTGTGTGCTCTCATTGTTTCAAGAACAATGCGAAGCTGGGGTTCATGATCCTTCTCCTGTTTCGAGTAGACTAGGGTATCATCAAAGAAGATGAGTATGAAGTCATCAAGATAGGGCCTAAAGATATCCTGCATTAATCTGTTGAAGGTAGTAAGAGCATTCGTCAGCCCAAATGACATCACTAGGAATTCGAAGTGTCCATACCTTGTACTAAATGCAGTCTTCGAAATATCTTCTTCCTTGATCCTTATCTGATAATATCCAGTTCTGAGATCTATCTTTGAGAAGATCTTCACCCCTTGAAGATGTTCAAGTAATTCATCTATTCTTGGAATGGGGTATTTATTTTTTATGATTACTTGATTCAACCCTCAGTAGTCAATGCATAGGCAAAGCTTTCCATCTTCTTCTTTTGGAACATCACTGGAGCTCCCCATGGTGAACTACTAGGACGGATGTAGCCTTGACTAACAGTTGCTTGAGTTGCTCTTTTAGTTCGATAGCTTTCGGGATGGACATCTTATACGGCCTCGTTGCGACCGGTGCAGCTCCTGGCACAAGTTTGATTTCGTGGTCAACTTCGCTTTGGGAAGGAAGTTCCGTCAAATCTTCAGGGAATAGGTCTGCGTATTCCTTTAACCATGAAGGTTCATCTCCAGATTCCTGGTTCTAATCTAGCTTATTCAGTTTAATCAGATATACAGGTAGGCCTTTTTGAACACCTTTTATTATCCATGTTGCTTTTGCCAGCTATATTTTTGGCTTACCAGCCTTACCTTGAGTCGTGACTAGTTTCCCTTCAGAATTTTGAAAGGAGACTTGGCCCTTCCCATAGTGGATGTGGGCATCATTGGGTATCAACCAATCCATTCCGAGTAAATATTTGTGGATACCTAGGTTTATTACCCTGAATCTCACAGAAGTTGGCTTCCCACCCAGTAGGAATTTCACCTTAGCAATTTGCCTAGTACAAGTGACCTCACGACCATTTGCTAATTCCACAAGTAAAGTAGATGCATCTATTGTGGCTATCCCTAATCTTTTTGCACAAATTGGTGAAATGAAGGAATGTGTACTGCCACAATCAATCAGGGTTTTGAAGCTTTTACCTTGATATTCAAATGGAGTTTGGATCACCGAGAATTGGCGATTTGGACCCTTCTTGTGAAGAGTGGCGTGAACTGTTGCCCTCTCCATGTCAGCATCCATGGATGGATCTTCTTCATTGTCTAGCTCCTTGTTGGAAATACTGGAGGTTCTCCCTCTGGCCATAACGGTGGTTCCTTGGCCATGAGTGGCTCTATTTTGACCTTGGAATTGCCCTTGGCGATGCCCTCTGCCAAGCTTGGGGCACTCCCTCTTGAAGTGTTCGGGCTTGTTGCAATGGAAGCAACGTGGGTTGCAATCATTACTTTGTGTTGGAACAAAGTTGTTGGCAGCATTGACCCTAGCTTTCTTTCTTTGGCCCTGATTCTGACCATGTGCTCTCTTAGTCTGGGCCTTAAATATACCTTTATTGTGATCTTTGCAAGGCCAAATCCTATTGTTCCTTGGTTTGGTCTGCACCTTCTGTATTATTGGAGTAGCTCAAATGAGTGAGTCTTATAGGTCTGTTGGGCGCATTGATTCCAATCAAGTGTTTATGGGTGGATTCAACCCAACACAGAATTTTGACACCTGTTGTGTCATATCCATTGGGAGTGCATACTTTAGGAGTGAAACAAACTTCGAATAATATGCTTCCAGGGATAATCCTAGCTACTTCAAGTCATAGAATTTATTCATCTTTTGTGTGCGGTAGGCAGGTGGCAGATACCTCCCTTGCACAGCTTCCTTAAGCTTATCCCAAGTGACTCTCCCCTTCGAGATCGCTTGATCTCTGCACCACTGTTTCCACGAAAGTCTCGCTTCTCGCCTATAAGCTTAAGTTTGGCGAGCATGGCTTGGTTAACAGGTGCAGTTCCTGCTGCCTCAAAATAGTCCTCCATAGACTCAATCCAGATCTTGGCGTCGGCTTGAACAGTCCTTCCCTTGCCATCAAACTCAGGTGGCTTAACTTGTTTGAGAAGGAACTTCTTCTCTTGAACCACGGCTGGACTTAGTGCAGGAGTTGGACTTGGAACCTGCACTTGGGGTTCGTCTGAACAATAAGATTCTTTATGTTAACATCTTATCACACGTTCCCATATTATGTTAATATGACTAGCATAGCTTTTTAGCTAGGTGATTTAATCACTTAACACCTTGGCTAATATTTACGATCAAGAAAATTGTAAAAAGTCTTATTTATTCATGAAGGCATATGTCTCTGAGTACATTTAATTTGGATAAGTAGGACAGGCTGATTGATACATCAATTTGGAGAAAATAGGATTGTGTTACAATCAGCTACAGGGACGGAATAATAATATGGAGTGGAGTCATGGATTTTCAGGAAATGGTAAGTCATAGGAAGCTTTGGGTATCCCTTCCTTTGATACCCGTTCTTCTCAAAGTGCCCTAACACTTTGATCCCGTCAGGAAAGATTACCCGGGTCACCTCTTCATAGACATACTTGTTCTGCTTGACTTGCCGACCGCTAACATGCAAAGTTGCATTTATGCAAGCTTTGACAAAGATAAACAGCTTCACGATCTTTAAATCCTCCATCCACTTGATTCTCTTCAAGTTGGTTTGAAGGTACGCGAGTCGATGGGTTGCTATGTAGTATATTCTTGAGTCTCCCATCCATCTATGCTCTGCATACAGGGGCGAAGGATTATAGATACGGTCCAAAATATCCATCATGCCAAGCCTCTGAAAATAATTTGAAGCATGCATTGCAGCCATAAACATGACCTAGAACACCAAGAACTTGCTCCATGCTTCATGACTCTGCAACCTAGCATCCATAAGTGAGTAAAAAAATGTTTTCAACAGAAAATATTGCTCTATTCTACTCACCTTCCCGTGTTTATCCCCTTATTTTCTTTATTTTCCTCCAGTAAGTTCCCTTATAATCTCTAGATCTTATTGGTTCGCTCTGATACCAACTATAATGTGTCCGCTCGTCTACTTGGGGGACACGTCTTAGCAGCCCATCGGGAAGAGAGTCTAGAAAGCGCTGCTTGCTACTCACAAGGAATGTCACAGGGTTTGCAATCTAGGTCCTCCCGATTCTGCCCCGAGCAGAAGTATCCGACCGTTCCCACTTAGGACCAACCTGAAGTCAGGGTTTCTTTCCTATCAGCAAAGTCTCTAGTAAGTAGCTAGCGTCGAGCTCCAGATGAACCACTTTGAGTAGGAACAACAGAGTCGAAGCAGATTTTATGCTGCACTTGGCTCATGGAGAACGGGAAATGAGTGGGATGCGAAGCTCAACCTCTCTTCCCATAAGGCATAGTCCCATTCCGTTCCCCTAAAACAGCATAAATAGGGATTCTAACTCTACTGACGCTAGGTCTTCATAGTCTCATTATCACGTCTTTTGAGAAAGGTTCCCAGCTAACCAGGACCACCCTTTCGTAGGACGGACCCAAGTCACATCCACCGCACTTTCCTCGGTTTGCTAAGTTATCTAATTATCTACCACATTATGTTTGATATGCAAAAGCAGCTTCCTTAATCAATCAATTTAAACATAAGTTCCTTCAAGTAACTTAGGCATTGACACAAAAACAAAGTCAAGCAAGTTCCTTTTTCAAATATCTGATATTTATTTATCATAGTCCCAGAATACATCAAATATCATGCCCGAAGGCTATCCCAGCAATCAACAGGATTGCTACTCCAAGTTCCACCCATAGACTAGTACACGGGCCTCGAGATCCCATCTCGAGTCACGCCGGCCTCTTGTACGGGATCTGGAGGCAAGGAATTTACAGCCAGAGCCTCCCCTAGCACCCAAGTGTCCTCCCGCTCCAAGCAGCACCCACGGAGAGACCTCTCGCGGCGAGTTCGGTCCATATACCCAATGCAGCTAACAACCCCCTTGGATAGGGTCAGAGGCAGGTAGTTGGAGGTAATTGAACCTGCCTTTCCCTCCAGGCTTTTAACCTGAAGCATTAAGTATTTTGCCTTGAATTAGTTCCTTGAGCAAAGAATTTCAAACCGTGTACCTAAGTGTACAATCACGATCATTACAGTGGTCGTTCGTAAGGACTAATTGCTAAGGTGTGATTCCTTTTTCCCGAATGCTCCTAGCATTCAATTGTGGATCCTTCACGACTTAGCGAGATTCCAAGGTCTTGGCAAGCTAGGTTGCCTATTTTCCCTTTTCCTTCGGGTTAGGGTTTGTACCCTACCGACCCTAATTATCCTTACCTTAGGTCTCCTTGCAAGATAGATCATGGACAATACCATTGTCTTTGGTTGGTCAACTTGCTGGTTATCTCCTAGATCCCTTGTAGTACCTATGTACCTTTATCTTTGACCTTAATTGATCAAGATTGTCTATCCCCTTGACCATGGTTGGTCAAGATGTTTCTATTTAGAATAGTCCTACTCCATCTTAAGTATAATCTTCTTAAGCCCTCTTATTAATGCTCATAGGTGCTTAAGCTTTTACCTATCCCCCTTGAAGTCACCAAGTGCTTTGACATGGGTCTCATGGATCTTAGTCCCATTACAAACAATGTTAAAATTTCCCAACGACTTTAATGCACGCGATGTAATTCCATGCCTTCATTTCAATGCTTACAATTATGATATAATCCATGAGTTATTTTATGCCACACATGCAAAGGTACTTTCTAGACATGCAATCTTAACATTATCCTCTATGTAATTATTTACATGATCTATAACCTTCTTGAATAATCTAACTTTATGTGATCATTGTATGAGTCTAGCTGCACTTTTAATATTTTTTGCACATTATTACATGTATCTTAGAATCCCTCTTGCGATACGGACATGTAATTTGTTTCGTTCAATGTCCTCTGAAATGCGTTTTAAGCAAGAAATTGTCCAAGGAACAATGCACTTTATGCAAGAATTCTTGCAAGTCGTTTTTGGTAATTTATGATGCAATTATCTAATCAATTTCATCTATTATGATGCCATCTTACAACGGAAATTATCTTGCTCGTTACATACATCACAACTAAGTTCATACCTAGGAAATTATCAAACACGCAATTAATGAGATGCATGTGAATATGTTTTTTTGCCATGATATTTATAACCTATGATTTAATTATAGAGCAACTTGGGTTTCGAGTGATGCCGTGATTCATGTGGTATTGATGCCTGATGAACCGTTCACGGTTGCGGTGCCACCTTGATTCGAACCTCCATCCACACTTGCAGGGTTTCCGGCTATCTTTGTGGAACTACGCTTCGGGGCCTTACTCGAAGACGCGTGTACGAGTGATAGAGTTCTCGCACTCTCCTATGCAAGATTCTCGCCGCCTTCCCTTGAGTGGAGGAAGAGATTGAAGGGGGAGGGGAGTATTATTGGGAATTCTTCTTCTTCTTCTTCTCTTCTTCTCCTCTATCTCTCTCTTCTTCTTCTTCTTCTTCTTCTTCTTCTTCTTCTTCTTCTTCTTCTTCTCTCTCTCTTCTTCTTCTTCTTATTCTTCTTCTCCTTCTCTCTCTCCCTCTTCTTCTTCTTCTTCTTCTTCTTCTCTCACTCTCTCCCTCTTCTTCTTCTTCTTCTTCTTCTTCTTCTTCTCTCTCTCTCTCTCTCTCTCTCTCTCTCTCTCTCTCTCTCTCTCTCTCTCTCTCTCTCTCTCTCTCTCTCTCTCTCTCTCTCTCTCTCTGTGTCACGATCAGGGGGGCGGCGCCTACTGGAGACCACCGGGGGGGCTGTCCGGAGGGAGGGGAGGGCTACAGGCTGTAGGCGATTAGGGAGGGGGGACTACACTACAGGAGGGAGGGGAAGGATCCCTTTTAAAGAGGGGGAGGAGGGTGGTATGGGGGGCGCGGGGGGGGGGGGGGGGGGGGGGGGGGGGGAAGACCGTTAACGACCGCCACCCCTCCCACTTGGGGGGCTGCATGCCCCCATCTCTCTCTCTCTCTCTCTCTCTCTCTCTCTCTCTCTCTCTCTCTCTCTCTCTCTCTCTCTCTCTCTCTCTCTCTCTCTCTCTCTCTCTCTTCATCATGCAGTCGCCAAGGGGAGAGAGGGAGGGAATTAAAAAAATTGAAAAATATTTTTTTAAAAAAATTAAGGGGAGGGGCTTCGCATGGGGGAAGGCACGGGGGCACGGGGGATATTACACGTGCCCATCAAAAATGATAATTTCTTCTAAATAACTTGAATACACACAATCGCCCAATGCTTCCCAACGCCACCGCTACCTGCTCTACACATCAACTGAAGCATTCACAATTGTTAGAAAATAATAAAATTAAACTGATAAAAGTGAATACCTAGCAGTCTTCAGCTACAAAATAAATAAATTGGTTCTAACTCAATCCTAACCTTAATTTATTATGAGTGCGCACTCTAAACTCATAAACATCCATTACTTTAAATATGTATTTTATGGAATCACCCGCTATGGAATCACCCACTTGCACATTAAATTAACAAGAAGCCCGAAAAGGACATGCGTCCCCATCGACTTTTCGCACAAGGAATCCACCTTGTGTATGAGCCCCGGCAATAAATAAAATTTTACAAAATCCACCCCAAAACCTCACTGAATCCACTATGGAATATTCCTCTTGGCATCATACCCCCGAGGTGGGATAGCAATTGTCCTCAATTGCTATTAGCTCAATGTGGAGCCAGCAGTGAGGGGTATGCACTTAGGTCTCAAGCGTGCATCCATTGGGCCTCTTCAACAGGATGATTTTTAAACTTAACCAGATATCTAGAATATCGCTAGTTCTAGTGGTCATAAAGTCAATATCTAGAATAGTTTCAGGTTCAAGGATTTTAGTTTCTTCTTCTAGCAAAGGAGGGTTTTCATAAACTGGATGTATAGGTAATTGGCCTCTAAAAGGTCGTAATAAACTAATAAGAAAAGTGTTGTGGATTTTCTAGTGTTGTTATAATTCTTGTTTAAATGTATTGTCATTGATTTTGTGAATGATCTTGAAAGGTCCATAAAATCTAGGAGCTAACTTTACAATAGGGTGTTTGTCAACACTTTTTTAATCTTTAAACATAATCATCAACTTTGAAACTCATAGCTTTTATTTTCTTGTTGTCTTGTTTTGTGTATGATTGATGGGCTTTGGCAATCATATCTTTAACTTCATAAAAAGTAGTAGCATGCATGTTAGCAATATCATCAACAGCTTGAACTTTGTTTGACAATGATGTAACATGTGTAGGTAATCTATATCCATAAATAATTTCAAATTGTGCTTTCTGTGTAGTTGTATGTGGTGTGTTATTGTATACAAACTAAAGTAAATGTAAATGTGTATCCCATGTTTGTGGTTTTGAAATTATGTATGCATGCAAAATATCTAAAATGGTACTGTTAGTAGCTTTTGTTTTCCCATTTGTTTCAGGATGAAATGCAGATGAAAAATCAATCTTTGTTCCTAAATTAGCAAACAAAGTAATCCAAAAATTATTGCAGAATCTAGAATCACGGTCAGAAATAATAACTTTTGGCAAACCATGATTAGTGAAAATAATTTTCAAGAACAATTGAGCAGAGCTTGAGATGCAGTTAACGTTTTCTTGCATGGAATGAAATATGCTTGTTTGCTAAACCTATCGACAATAGTCCAAATCATGTCATGATTAGCTTTAGTGTAAGGCAAACCAGTAATAAAATCCATTGAGATCTGTTCCCATGGTCGTTCTGGAATTGGTAAAGGCATTAATAAACTGTATTTTTTACCATGGTGTCATTTAACTCTTTGGCAAATTAAACATGCAGATAGAAAGTTAAATACATCAGAATCCATGTGTGGCCAATAAAAATCTTCAATCAGTGTACGCAAAGTAAAAATAATTTCTCTATGGCCTTGGTATGGGGGACAATGAATTTCATGCAAAACAAATGATCGAAATGGAATATTTACACATAATCTTTTTTCTTAAAGCATAAATCCATCACTGTAAGACAATGAATCAATGGGAATCCAATTATTTGCAACTAATTTATTCCAATTAGCTTAAAAAGTAGGGTCTTGGTCATAAGTATCTTTCATAGGGAGAAGAGAGTCAAAAGATATCACAAAAATATTATGTATAGTCGATATTCTACTTAAAGCATCGGCAACAACATTCTCTTTTTCGGGTTGATATTGTATGAGTGGGTGAAAATTTTGAATAAAAGAAGCCCATTTAATGTGTCTGTCAGATATTTGTGGTTGACTAAGGAGATGTTTAATGCTTTGTTGGTCAGTTTTGATCATGAATTCAGATCCCATTAAATAGTGTTTCCATTGACGTAAAGCTTGTACTACAGCTAGCAATTCCTTATCATAGGTAGAATACTTAAGTTCAAAGGGTTTAAGTTTGCAGCTGGAGTAGGCTATGGGATGAGAATCTTGCATAAGGACTGCTCCTATTCCAGATCCATTAGCATCAGTGACTACTAGGAAAAATGGTCTATTGAAGTCAAGTAATTGCAATACAAGAGCATGAGTTAACGCATGTTTCAGTAAATCAAAGGACTTTTGTTGATTGTCGGACCAATGATACACAATGCCTTTCTTTAGTAATTTTGTCAAAGGTAATGCAAGCAATGAAAAATTTCTCACAAATTTTCTGTAAAAGCTAGCAAGACCTAAGAAAGAACATAATTCATACACATTTTTAGGTATCGGCCACTTCAAAATTGCTTCTATATTTTTAGGGTCAACTTTAATACTTTCAGATGAAACAATATGTCCTAGATATTCAATTTGTGTTTGAAAAAATTCACTCTTTTTTGGATTAGCATATAATTGATTCTCTTTCAATAATTTGAAAACCAAAGATAAATGTTCATAATGCTCGTTCTCATTCTTACTGAAAACCAATATGACATCAAAGAAAATAATGACACAATGCCGATGCTTCAAAAATATGCGATTCATCATACGACTGAATGTGGCTGGTGCATTAGTTAAACCAAAAGGCATAACAAGGAATTCATAGTGTTCAAATTGTGTTCTAAATGCAGTTTTGAATATATCAGATATGCTCAATCTTACTTGATAGTATCTAGATTTAAGATCTGTTTTGCTAAATATTGCAGACTCTTGTAACTTGTCCATAAGATCATCTACCCTAGGAATCAGATATCTATTCCTAACAGTGATCTTATTTAGGGTACGATAATCAATGCACATGCGATAGGTATTGTTTTTCTTCTTCACTAATAAGGCAGGTGCACCAAATGGAGAACTACTAAGTCTAATGAGTCCTCGGTTTAACAATTCTTCAACTTGGGCTTGAATTTCTTTCTATTCAATTTGGTTATGTCTATATGGTGCTTTACATGGTGGTTGTGATCCAAGAATTAGGTCTATTTTGTGATCTTTGGGATGTATGGTAAGCCAGGTGGTAAGTCAAGAGCAAAACAATCTTGAAATTGTGAAAGAAATTGTGAGTGCTTAGGATGCATTTGATTTTCTTTAGCTTCAATTTCATTCACCCATATTAAATAGGATTTGCTACCTTTTCGTAATGCACGTTTAGCCAGTGTATGACTAAGCAATGGAAAATTATCGAAAGTGTGTATACCATGCAATGTGATTTGTTTCCCATTAGAATAAATCTTCATTGAATGCATGGAATAATCTATATCGAGATTGTACTGATGACGCCAAAGCATTCCTAAGATAATGTCACTAGATTGCAAAGGCACAACTAAGAAATTTCTACGTTCAACATAATCACCAATTTTAATTTCTAAGTCATGCACTTCTTGTGTTCCATTATATCTAGTGCCTAGGAATGTAGCCTTAATGCAATAATGTGTAGAAACAGTATGTAAATTCAATTCTTTGACCAATTTTTCAGAAATAAAGTCGTGTGTGCTCCCATCATCATGTAAAACTGTCTTTTCTTTACCATGCACAAGACATTTCATTGTTAATAAAGAATTGGGGTTTGGCATACCTGGTAAAGTATCTGAAGTAGTACCAATATCGTCATCGTCTTCTGTGAAATCTGGCATTTCTTCATATTCTGTCGCTCCCAAATAATTGATGTGTACAGTTGTCTTTTTGGATTGACAATTCGCTGCTAGATGTCCAGGTTGATGACATTTGTAACAGACTATGGGTTTGGCTTTAGATACATTATTGGTAATAGTGGGAAGTTTAGGAATGTTGGGATTTGGCTGGAGAGATGGCTTAGCGTTTGGATTTGTGTTTGATGGTAAAGTAGGTGGTCGTGTCCAAGATTTACAGAATGAAGATGGAAGGAAACGGTTTTGATTGAATCTTCAAAAATTTGAATTGAATTGTTTTGAACCAAAGTTACCATTAGTTTGAAATTGTTGTGGTTGCTTCTCTCGTCCTCGAATTTTGTCTTCAGAGTCATGGGCCAAGGAAATTGCATCTTTGATAGTCGTTGGCTTGAACATGTTGACCTCCACATAAAAATGTCCAAGTAAGCTAGACATAAACTTGCATTTATGAGTTGCTTCAGGTACATCTTCGAGCATTCAAAGTTGCAATAAAGCATTCTAAAAATGCTCGGTATATTGTGAAATAGGCTCACGATCCCTTTGTTGCAAAAGATCCCATTGTTTGATTGCTTTTTCTGGAATGAGGTGGAAGGAAATTCAGCAAAAATTTCTCTTGGAAAGTCTCCCAAGTAGTAGGACAATCAATGCTCTTGCGGACAACAGTCCACCATAGGGATGCTCTATCCACTAGATGATTAGTGACACACTTAATTTTGTCTTTCTCGGCATATTGTTCTTCATGGAAATAATCATCAAATTGACTAATAAAAGCAAGTATAGTCTTTCCATCGCGTGACCCATTGAAAGTACAAAATTTGAAATTTATTTTGTTTATCTTTGTTTCTTTCCAAATAGATTGTGCTTAAGTGTTGCATCGATCGTACCTCGTATAAGATCTTCAGATTGCAGTCTATCTTGGTCGACGGTAGATTGTTGCAGATTGGCCAATTGAGCTTGCAAGGTTTGACGTGCTCTTTGCTCCTCTTGAAGTTGCATCATAATCAAATCTAGTTTTTGCTCCATTGTTGGTTCAGGTAGGTCACCTTTAGCCATAAAATCTTCCATGGTTTGATCATTGGACATCCTGCAAAATTCCAAAAGACCTCACACACTCGAAATCTTGTTAGCAGGATGAGCGTAGCTCAAAGTTGGGTTTACAAGGATTATTTCTCTTTTTTATAAAATGGATTTTTGTAGTATTTCTTCTTTGCAGATGTGGAATTCGACACGAACATCCGGAAGGCAACAACATAGAGAATCGGATGCTGCCAGAGTTACTCAAGTTGATCGATGACCTTGTGGAGCTGGAAGTGGGAGCAATGTCAGGATCACAAGGTGGACAAGGAGAGGACCGACTGGACTTGGGAGAATTCCCAGTCATGGTGCAGGAGTTAGTCAATGAGTATGACTTGTTGGCCAGGACGGTAGTTCAGGGTGGGCCAGTAGAGGAAGTGATAGCAACCCTAGAAGAGGAAAGAAAGGCAATCAAAAGGGCGCTAGAGAGCATGATCTCCTATAACCACGAGCAAAAGGCTAGGAAACTCCAACAAGGCATGGATATGTACCAAGCCCAGTGCGTGCTAGCCCTCGCAAGAGCAGCAAAAGCAGGACCAAATGCTGAGAGAGAGCGGACATTGGAGACTCTAACAAGGAAACTCCAACAAGGCATGGATATGTACCAGGCCCGGCGCGTACTAGCCTTGTTGGCAAGAGCAGCAAAAGCACGACCAAATGCGGAGAGAGAGCGGGCAGTGGAGACTGATTTATCATTAAGTGAACTTGTAGCCAGGTGGCTCATGGCAACACGCTTGCTGAGCAAGGTGCAGCAGCCTTAGCCACAGCCTTACTCTCGGGATTAGGGGTCACACAAGGGGCAAAGGGGCAATCTAGGATCCCTGTAGTGGAAAAACAACTAAACAAGTATGAACCTAGCAACGAACCATATAGCTTTGTGGAGCATTTTGAACAAGTTTGTGAAGCAAATGGCCTCACAGACCCCGCACAACGCTCCCAAGCTTTTGGGCTGTGCTTAGGTGATAAGGGGAGGGTTTGATACACTAGTCTAGATGCAGCCGAGCACATGAACTTTTCCCATCTTAAAGATCATTTTATCAAGAGGTTCTCTAAGGCAGGATACTCTGACAACCTCATCGTCCGGTTGATGAATGTCAGTCAAAGGGAAAAGGAGGATGTGAGAGACTACATCACATATGTACGTAGCCTCTTCAAGAGGATCCCGGCCAATGAGTGACCTAACGAGAAGGTTGTGTCTACAGTGTTTATAAATGGAATTCGAAGTGAGGAACTCTACAAACCCGAAGCGAGGAACTCTATAAGGCCTTGGCTAGTAACTCCACCCTACACAGAGATTTCAAAGCGATCAATGACGTCGGGAGAGAGAGAGAGTTCTAGCACATGGGATAAGGGAAAGGGAGTTGACCAAGGCCAGGACCTGGCTGAGGTGAGAATGGAGCTTGCACGTTTGCAAGAACAAATAAGGAAGCCTACGCGAACTCATGTGCAATGTATCCACTGTGATGGAAACCACCTCCCAGCCGAGTGTCAAGATCCTAGATCTAGGCCGTGTTTCAACTGTGGTAGATTCAGTCATGACGCATTACACTGTAGATTTCCCAGGAGGTTTCCATATGCACAGCAATACAACCCTCCTTACCTAGGCAACAGGCCATCTAACTTCCTTGGTAGGGGAGCCCAACTGGCACTTCTAGCACCAAATGACATGAGACCAGCCATCTCTAGGCTAGAGATGAACCCAACAGGCATACCCAGACCACCAGGACCCTACATAACCCAACCACCGACTGATGCTCCTATTCACTATGTGGAGGAACCTAGTGAAGAAGAAAGCTACGTAAACCCATACATCTCCTATGATGAGGAAGGAAATCTAGTCCTGATGGACTATCGACAGGTATTGCTGATGGCGCTGGGCAGAGGAAGAGG
This sequence comes from Lygodium microphyllum, assembly GCF_053477565.2. NCBI lineage: Eukaryota > Viridiplantae > Streptophyta > Polypodiopsida > Schizaeales > Lygodiaceae > Lygodium > Lygodium microphyllum. The sequence continues at coordinate 132,638,275 of NC_141139.1, read as the reverse complement.
CAGAGGCTTTGGAGGACCAAGACAAGACCCAATCTCATGTTGGACTTGCGGTCATCCAGGCCATATCTCATCATGCTACCTGAAAAGGAAACAGGCAAACTAGGACAAGGCTGACCTTTGATGCACTGAATGTGGGATCACACACCTGTTTCCTGACTGCTCTAGACGGAAACCATCCGCCAGTTCTACCAATGTGCCCTCCATGCCCTTGGGACTATTTGGGGTGGAGACCTTTGGTGGGGAGGACACGCCCATCCCACTACATGTCATGACGCGAGCACAAACAAGATGAATAGGCATCTCGCTGCCTGGGCTAAGTAACCTAGATGCAGCCTCGCTGGGAAAGAGAAGCTAGAGGAGAAGGAGAAAGAGAACACACGCAAGGATCACCCTTAAGACTGAGGAAGCTACAACCTTAGTGGCAGGAAAGGGGGTCATAGATGCCGAGGCAGAGACCTCAACTCCCAAGACGGTAGAACTAGGTAGTGCCAAGGTAGGGGAATACCCTCACCCCAGACAGCAACTCGAGGCTATAGCCAAGGTTAAGGAGTGGGTCAAGGAGGCCCGAGAACACCTTAAAGATGTAGAACCCATACTGGAATATCCGATAGAGGACCTTTCTAGTGCAAGCACACCTGCTTCACCATCGCAACCTCAATCGGGGAATGTGCCCACACCACGAGAGATGCCACAAAGGCAAGACCAGGGAGAAGCTTGTCAATAAGCTAACCAGGACATGTGGCCAAAGAATGGTGACCAAGGAGGAAGCCAACTACCGAGCAACCTCCTCACCACCTTAGTAACCACCCCAGTGACCGTGAGCTTGGGAGATTTGCTTCGGCATCACCCTCTAATATGGAAAGAATTGAGGCACTGGGTGGAGGGAAAGGGGGAGCATGCTGCCACTGACTTGCAAGAGCAGGCCAGAGTCATGCAAATTCCAAGCCTAACGCTACACTCAGCTCCAATATCACTGCACATCAACGCATTCTAGGAAGGCACAGAGATGCATGCAGTCCTACCTATTTTAGCCTTAGCGGACGCAACACAGAAAGGAATTGTAGACACCGGCGCTGGGGTCAGTGTCTTGAGCCATGCAGTTCTACAGGCCTGGGGAAACCCACCTCTGGAAGCGGCTAGGTTTAATGTTACATTGGCCAACGGCATGAAGGTCAGACCATTCAAGGTCTTAAAAAACTAGCCAGTGAAGGTCACAGGAGTGCAGTTTTTCATGAACTTCATTGTCATGAAGGGTGTGGACTACGACATACTGCTAGGCCCTGGATGAGGAATGCGCGAGTGGTTGAAGACTGGGAAAACAACCTCGTATTCTTGGGGAATAGGACAAAAGCAGTAAGGGTTGAGATGGACACCTGGAAGACTACCCTAGCCGACCTCGATGCTATCTCGACCATGCTAAAAGGTGATGCCCAGGCACGCAAGCCCTATGGTACACTGACCAAGTACATCCCCTGCACTGAGGACGAGAGGGATTGGATGCATGTCTTGGAAATCATTGACCTACCATTCTCAAATGAGGAAGAGCTATATAAGCAAGCTGTTAAATCACCAAGCATGCCAGCAAAGGAGCCCACTGTGCCACTCTGCATGATGGTGGGAAGCTCACGGGACCCATGGAGACAGGTCTCATTCCACACCCCCACTAACAAGCTCAAACTTCAGGAAATTGTAGAGTACCTGACCACTAAACTGAAAGGCAACAAGGTGACTAATCTAAAACCCCTAAGTGATCTCTTGGCTCAGCCTGAATGGGAATGGACCAAAGTTCACAATTTTAACCTATTATACAACTAGGCTTTAATCACCGACGAAGAGGAGATCAGAGAGGAAAACCTGGGAGATGACGAGCAATCGAAGGGGCAAGATTCTGATGATGAGGGGTAAGAGCACTGTTGCTCTGAGACAAACGAGAGCGAAGAGGAGTTTAACAAGATAGAATATGACACTGAAGGGAGAGCAATCGAGCAAATCGAGACAGACTCTAGGCCTAAAAGGGGAAGGGCAGGCAGGAATGGAAAAGGAGTCATGTGGATAGAGTGCGACAGGACCTGGCTGGAGCAGGTGGGAGCCATGGATTATGAGCAGGCAGGGGTGGCACAATCGCTGGTAGTCCCAATACTGAAGACAGATTCACCTATGAACTACGACCCCAGGTGAAACTCCTTCCTCAAGCGAGGGATGTGAGTTTAACTCAGAGTCTGAAGTCAGTACAGAGAGTGATCCCAAAATACCCCAACCCTCTAAGGTCAGACGCACCAAAGGGGACTTGCCAGTCCACTTAAGGCGCAGATGGATAAAGGAGGAGGCCAGGAAGCAGACTAGAGACTCGGAAGTAGAGAGGCAAAAGAAGCTGCAGGACCTCCCCAAATGCTTCACGAAGTTTAAGAAGGGTGATAGAGTGGTGGTTTTGCTAGGAGCAAAGAGACAAGGGCAAGCCAGTGAACCAATTGAGGGATCTACCAAGGTCAAGGAAGCCGACCTGGCAAGGGAAGGCAAGAAAACTTGACCTGTGTTCATTGCTGACGACCTGACCAAGGAGGAGGAGGCTAGACTGGTTGCTCTCTTGCAAGAGTATGTCGATGTGTTTGCCTGGACCTTGGAGGAACTGAGAGGAATCGATCCTAGGGTTGTGACCCATAATATTCCAATGGTCCCAGAAGCGGTGCCAACGAAGCAGCGACCTTACCCTATGAATCCCAAACACGCCCATGCGGTGAAGGAAGAGATCGATAAGCTCATGAAGGTAGGATTTATAAATGAGATCGAGCACACAGATTGGGTATCGCCCATAGTGATTGTTATGAAAAAGAACAGCAAGTTTCGGGTGCATGTGAATTACAAGAAGATGAATGCCGCTACGAAGAAGGATAACTACCCCTTGCCATATATCGAGCACATGCTAGAGAGAGTGGCAGGAAAAGAAGCTTACAGCTTTTCGGATGGTTTCTCTGGCTATAATCAAGTGCAAGTGCACCTTGACGACAGGCACAAGACTGCCTTTGCCACGAAGAGGGGTGTATTCACCTACATCGTTATGCCCTTTGGGCTAATGAATGCACCTGCAACCTTCCAACGATTAATGTGCACGATCTTCAAGGATATGCTGCGACGCGAGCTAGAGGTATTCGTAGACGACTTGTGCATACACTTTAGTTGGACCGAACACTTAGAGAGGTTGAGAGCTGTCTTCGAACGATGCCGTTTATACAAACTCTCGCTGAACCCCTTGAAGTGCCAATTCTGGGTGAAGCACGGATGCATCCTAGGGCATGTAATGTCAAGGAACGGCATTGCCACTGACTTCTCAAAAGTCAGGGCCATTTCCGACCTCCCACCACCCATCAACTACAAGGGCATCCAATGTTTCTTAGGCCACACAGGATACTACCAACACTTTGTACTCAACTATGTGCTGATTGCTAGACCATTGTACTAAACTATGTGCTGATTGCTAGACCATTGTACTGAACTATGTGCTGATTGCTAGACCATTGTACTTGATGGGACCTAAAACGGGCCGGCACTGGCTCATGCACTAGCCGAACCTCTGTCATGCGCTCAACAACCCCACGGCCTCGCGGCCAGGAGCGTTGATGACACATACATCATACATTGCCTTCCTAAACATCTTGTGCTTGTATCACGTCTCGTAGTCCAACTCTAACCCAATTAACACTCCTCAGAGGGAGTCCCAGCACATTGCCAAATAGCATGAAGTACAAACATAGGAGGTTCTCCCACAGCTGACTGCGCTACCTCACTGCAACTCTCCTACATCTTGGGGATTGGCCCCTCGATGCGTCGCTAAACATATATAACCCTTCGCACTTAGTTCTCTCAAGGTATCAATTATTTCATTCCAGGATGTACCATACCTCACTTTACTTTCCCCTTAGACCCAACGCCTAGCTTACAGTTTGGACAACCTTACTCACTCAACATTGGTCACGATCTAGAGAATGCAGGTGCTATGCATCTAGGAGGTATTGTCTGATACCTTTTATCATTTTATGCTTCATGCAAATTGTGAATGTCCATGTGCTCAAACGAAGAAAAATCAGCACTGTGCTTAGTGCAAAAACATTCTTTCAATGAATTTCTTTGACGCGTAATTGCTACGTTGCACGAACCTAGCACCGAGGAGACCTCGTGCTACTAGATCCTTATTTTAAATTAACGATCGATCTATATGATATGCATAGATGAAAACAATCAGCCTTTTCTTTCTCTCAGCACTTAAACACCACTCTCATTCTCTCTACCCCTTCGCCGTTTAGATTGTGCACGATGCATAGGTTTAGGGTAATATTTTCCATGTTTTTTATTGTATGAAAAGCAATAAAAACTCACTAAAACATAAAGGTAGGACTGAACTGAGGCTAAACCTCATACTTCAAACCCCCCATACATACACAAACATGAATCTTATTTTTTAGTATTTTTCGCACACTCAAAACCTATTTTCCCCTTATTTTTATCCATTTTCCCTATTTTTCTTGTATTTTTCGCAATATTAAATAACTAAAAATAAAAAATGAGTTGTGGGCTGTGGCCCTTAGGTTCATTTGCATAAAAAACACAAATTTAGTTGGTGTGTCTTATTATATTTTCCATTTATATATCAAAAACACCCAATTTCCCCCTATTTCACGTGTTTTACGAGTTTTACACCATTAATTTCAGTCACAACACTTATGATTTTCTGATTTTCTGAGCATAAACTGATCAAACTCATAGCAAAAAAAATACATAATGCATAATCATCCCATGGGAACAAATACTCATGAAGCAAATTGCATAAAACATCAATTTCCTTTGTAAAAATAAAATTACCGTTCTTTGCGGGTTGCGGGTTTTTTATTTGCCATATCTCGGGACTGATTTTCAGCAGCCATTAATGCCCATGACAGTTCGGAATCAGCAATCTATCCTCCTCTTGCATCACGGAGCAATCCCATCTCGGTTGGACAAGCATACGTTAATCCTTCTTCTTCCCACATGAATCTGCCTCTAGAAGAGAGAGAGGGAGGAGAGAGAAAGACTGAAATCAGAGATCTTCATAGAGGCCACCATTGCGCGAGCGAAGCACGGCGAAATGACTAGCAGACAGAGGGGAAGTAAGGGCAATGATCATTTGTAGTGGTTGTTTGCAGCCGGTCATCATGATCTCCATGCATCTTGGCGCAAATTTCGGCGCCTCCTGTTGCCATATCTCCCCACATTATTGCTCTTCAAAAAATGCCACGCTTTGATGTGGCATAAAATGCCCCAAGGCCCCAAAGGTCACTTACATTTGGCCACTCTAATGTCCACCTCTTCAAATCTTGACCAGTTTCTTGGCCATTTCCCCGTCCGGACTCCGAATTGAGCTCTAAGGAGGGAGCTGAGCGTAGTGACCCAAGGAGAACAGGGCATTGGTCTCAGGTCTTGTCTCGGTGCCCAAGAACCTACCAAGCCCTCACAAGGCGACACTTAATCCTTTTTTTACGCTCACTTTTATTTTCGCTCAAACCTTCCTTATTTTCTTCTTTCCTAGCAAGATGCCACCCCTAGGAAGACAAGGCATCGGCCCCGGTTCGTCCCGAGGAACCTACCAGGCCTTCACAAGGCGATGATCAACTACTCATAAATTTTTGTTTCTTTTCTTTTGTATTTTGATAGGGGTTAAAACCCCTTTTTACACACCTTTGTATATATTTATTGTCTTTAAGATATTCAGGGTTTCTATTCCCTCTATCATAATGATTTATCTTCTACAGGCTTCTCTAACTGCCTCACAACTAAGCAAGAACTCCTAGAACGGCTGCCTAGTAGGCTAGCAGAACAGGGTCACTAGGACTACCTTCTAAAACACGTCTTTCAACGCTTGACAATGTCTTTATAGGAGGCAACAACTACTCAGACCTCCCTCAAACATACTGAACCTAACCCTCGAGACTGCATGCCTTGGATGCCGGTCCCCAATAAGAAATGAAAAACCCCCTTAACAAGTACACAAACACATATAGCATGAAAAGCACAGTACTCATAAAGGAAATATATCACTTGGAGAGGGCCACAAGAAGCGTCCGCGCAACAAAATGCTCCTTCCAAGCTCTTCTTCAAACATGTCTAGCACAAAAACTAAAACAAGAAACCATTAACCGCACTTGCACTAAACAGACAATGGGCCCTCTTCGCCTAATGAAATAAAACAAAGTAGCATCTACACGTCCCTCCCTAAAAGAGCACAGGTATACAATAATAGTCTCCTCTCCAAGGAGGAAAAACAGGCTCGTAGCCCTAAACTAAATGCATAAGGTTATGACCCATCCCTCCTGCATATATAGCAAGAGGCGTACGCATAACATGTTGTCTAATTAACCTATGGGTCCATGATAATAACGGTAGATTGGTCTCGGCAACTCTTTGCATCACCCATATCAACCATCGTCTGCCATATATTGCATGCTCTGATAACATTCCCCACAAGCGACTACGTCCTGTTTCATCATTGATAACAATATCCAGACTAAGACCACAATTAAAGAAGAGGTCTTCCTCATAAGTAAGATTTGCTAATGAATCCGCAAACTGATTCCAGTAACATGGAATCAGCTGAAAAGACACTCTCTCAAACTCTTCAAGTAGGGTCATCGCAGTCCGATGATACATACAAAGAATGGGATTCTGCACTGTGTATATCCCATCTAGCTGATTCAGGATCAACTGGGAATCCCCTTTTACTAAAAACTGACGAATACCACCTTATTTGGCAATATGCAGTCCCATAATCAAGGCTTTATACTCCGCCATATTGTTAGTGAATCCTACCCCGAGATAAGCAGCTAACTTCATTGTAACTCTACGTCGGGGATCTCGGATTACTACTCCAACACTCCCTTTTTTATTAGGGCCCCTGGACGCTCCGTCAAAATATAATATATACGTCCACAATGGGTTTACACAGCTTGCCATCACGAACTCCTCTATTCGTAATTATGGTAATCAAAGTTTAGCATGTTGAGAGGATGAACTGACGGCTCCATCCCACCTTCTTCATTGAACTCAACAGGGATACTCGTCAACGGTCGTAAGCAGTGATGGCAGAAGACTTTGATCTTCCACACAAAGGTTCCGTCTTCTTGCTTAATCACTTTATATCCTTTGCTCCACCAGATAATTTTCCCTTGATGGTATCTCTGCTCCAGATATGGGTGCTCTAAATAAGGGATTAACCGACCCATCAACCAACTTTAAGCTCTTTTGCAGGTCTCAAATCATCCCCAGCATGGATCTGCAATGCATTTTCTTTGTATTTAGTATACTTAGAAATAGTAAGGTTTAATCTTATTAATATTAACCTTATTTTTAAACTCTACTCCCTGTAGATCAGCTAATAGGGCCATAGACCTATTTTTCCCTAACCTCACAATCTTGTAGGGGCCATCCCATTTAGGTTCCAGCTTCCCTAGAAACAGTTCCCTACGGGCATCGTAATAGAGGACTAATTGCCCCTTTTTTAAAGGTATACTTCTTCGCTCTAAGGTCATGCAACTGCTTCATCCTACGTTTAGCAACCTCCTGGTGTAGTAAGCTCTGCAACTTCAGCTCATCCAGGTGGACTAAGGTCGTGAAACGTTCAAAAAGGGAATCCTTGTCTCCCAAAGAATGGTTAATTGCAAACCGTATGGTTGGCAACTCAATCTCAAGGGGTAACACACACTCTTCCCCATAAACCAATTTGAATGGAGTATGGCCGGTAGCTCGCTTTAACGTTGTATTGTACGCCCATACTGCCACATACAACTTCCTGTCCCAGTCTCGTTTCTTCTCAGAGACTATCTTAGACAAGATACCCACAAGCTGTTTATTAGTACTTTCAACTTGTCCATTCGCTTGCGGATTATAAGGAGTCGTTTTATTGTGCTTGATTTGCCAAGCTTCTGTCAAGCTTTTGATCACTCTATTCAGGAAATGAGTTCCATGGTCCAACACTAATTCCCTTGGTGGACCAAAGCGACAGATAATCTACTCTAACAGGAAACTTGCAATATCTTTTGCATTGTCATGCCTCGTCGCCCACGCTTCTGACCATTTTGTGAAATAATCAGTGGCTACTATAATGTACCTCTTCTGGGTAGTAGATGATGAGGTAATGGGACCCACAAAATCAATGCCCCACTTCTCAAATGGAAGGATAGCCATGATAGGCATAAGTGGACCCTTCCTATTCTTCTACTCCCTCTGCCCACGTAATAGCGGTGTCTATATCTGCTAAGGCCACACTGTTCAATTGTACTTGGATATTAAAATCCAACCCATGCAAAAAGTATTGCAATTGGGCAGCTGGTGGAATGGGAATGTAAGTTTGCAACTTACGGAATACTTCCTTCAACTTCTTAGCATATGCCCCCGGAACATTCCATGGGAGTTCTAGGTAGTGACACTTAGATTCATTTCTCAATGGATCACTAAAACATTCTTGAAGACCCGCAACCAATATTGGCCACCTCTTTCAGGGGCATATTCCGCTCGAGAAGCTGCATAGAATTGATCAATCGTGGTTATGGTTCCAGACTCTATGCTGTGATACCATACCGCAGCCCTTCCTTTTAATGTCATATTGAAGAACATCATGAGATGTCCCTCATCTTGGATGCGATAATTGAACATCAATCTCTGAAATTCACAGATGTGAAATTCTACATCCTCTTTCACTAAACCATTAAAAATGGGCAAGGAAACTCCTAAGGCTGGTAAATCCGGCGTCCCTGTAGGAATCTCAATAGGCTATGCCATGGTGACAATCAGATTAGCAATAGGAGCTTTAAATGACGGATTCACATCCCCACTTGAAGTGGGTAGACTTGGTGGAGGAGAGGAAGATCTTACACTTCCTCTTGCACCTAACAGACTATGTAGAGCAGTTGGGTTACTAAGACCACTGCTTCGTATACGTACTGGACTACTCCTTCGAGAAGAATAACGGCTTACGATCTCTAACCACCGTCTAGCCCTCTCAGCACGTTCGGCTTTTTGAATTTCGGCTTGACGGTCCTTGTCAGAGGACATAAATCAACTTCCTTTTGGTCCCTAGAAACCCTAAATCCGAAAACCACCACTTATAAGTGGCTCGCGACAGACGCACCACTGATGGGACCTAAAACGGGCCGGCACTGGCTCATGCACTAGCCGGACCTCTATCATGCGCTCAACAACTCCACGGCCTCGCGGCCAGGAGCGTTGATGACACATACATCATACATTGCCTTCCTAAACATCTTGTGCTTGTATCACGTCTCGTAGTCCAACTCTAACCCAATTAACACTCCTCAGAGGGAGTCCCAGCACATTGCCAAATAGCACGAAGTACAAACATAGGAGGTTCTCCCATAGCTGATTGCCGCTACCTCACTGTGACTCTCCTACATCTTGGGGATTGGCCCCTCGATGCGTCGCTAAACATATATAACACTTCACACTTAGTTCTCTCAAGGTACCAATTATTTCTTTCTAGGATGTACCATACCTCACTTTACTTTCCCCTTAGACCCAACGCCTAGCCTACAGCTTGGATAACCTTACTCACTCAACGTTGGTCATGATCTAGAGAATACGGGTGCTATGCATCCAGGAGGTATTGTCTGATACATTTTATCGTTTTATGCTTCATGCAAATTGTGAATGTCCATGTGCTCAAATGAAGAAAAATGAGCATTGTGCTTAGTGCAAAAACATTCTTTCAATGAATTTCTCTGACGCGTAATTGCTACGTTGCACGAACCTAGCACCGACGAGACCTCGTGCTACTAGATCATTATTTTAAATTAACGATCGATCTATATGATATGCATAAATGAAAACAATCAGCCTTTTCTTTCTCTCAGCACTTAAACACCACTCTCATTCTCTCTACCCCTTCGCCGTTTAGATTGTGCACGATGCATAGGTTTAGGGTAATATTTTCCATGTTTTTTGTTGTATGAAAAGCAATAAAAACTCACTAAAACATAAAGGTAGGGCTGAACTGAGGCTAAACCTCATACTTCAAACCCCCCATACATACACAAACATGAATCTTATTTTTTAGTATTATTCGCAATATTAAATAACTGAAAATGAAAAATGAGTTGTGGGCTGTGGCCCTTAGGTTCATTTGCATAAAAAACACAAATTTAGTTGGTGTGTCTTATTATATTTTCCATTTATATATCAAAAACACCCAATTTCCCCCTATTTCACGTGTTTTACGAGTTTTACACTATTAATTTCAGTCACAACACTTATGATTTTCTGATTTTCTGAGCATAAACTGATCAAAGTCATAGCAAACAACAACATAATGCATAATCATCCCATGGGAACAAATACTCATGAAGCAAATTGCATAAAACATCAACTTCCTTTGTAAAAATGAAATTACCGTTCTTTGTGGGTTGCGGGTTTTTTATTTGCCATATCTCGGGATTGATTTTCAGCAGCCATTAATGCCCATGACAGTTCGGAATCAGCAATCTATCCTCCTCTTGCATCACGGAGCAATCCCATCTCAGTTGGACAAGCATCCGCCAATCCTTCTTCTTCCCACATGAATCTGCCTCTAGAAGAGAGAGAGGGAGGAGAGAGAAAGACTGAAATCAGAGATCTTCATAGAGGCCACCATTGCGCGAGCGAAGCACGGCGAAATGACGAGCAGACAGAGGGGAAGCAAGGGCAATGATCATTTGCAGTGGTTGTTTGCAGCCGGTCATCATGATCTCCATGCATCTTGGCACAAATTTCGGCGCCTCCTCTCGCCATATCTCCCCACGTTATTGCTCTTTAAAAAATGCCACGCTTTGATGTGGCATAAAATGCCCCAAGGCCCCAAAGGTCACTTACATTTGGCCACTCTAATGTCCACCTCTTCAAATCTTGACCAGTTTCTTGGCCATTTCCCCGTCCGGACTCCGAATTGAACTCTGAAAAATCCTAGGCGTCCAGCTTGACATCCCGCATTGGCCGGTAGCTCTTGACAACCCGCACAGTAGTTTGAAAAATTAACAAAAATCAACAAGTGTCGCTCGGGCGCCTTTAAAGCACTTTGCCGCTTAAAATCGTCCTAGATCGAGCCGCCGCCTTCGCCGTTGAATATTTTAACCTTGATATTCGTAATTTTTAGCTATTTTTAAGCACTTCTCGGCATCAAAACTCTGCTCTCAATACTGAACTATGTGTTGATTGCTAGACCATTATACAAGCTACTGATTGTATTTGAGTGGACTGAGGAATGCCAACACGCGTATGAACAGTTAAAGAAGGCTCTCCCCACTGCACCAATCTTGTGATCCCCAAAGTGGAATGTAACATTTCATGTAAACATAGATGCCTCTAAGTTTGCTATTGGAGCCATTCTATGCCAGCTTGGTGAACATAGTCTTGATTAGCCTGTGAGCTTTGCGAGCATGTAGCTCACCGAAACAGAGATGAACTATTCCACTACAGAAAGGGAAGGGCTAGCCATGGTGTTTTCTGTAAAGAAATTTAGGCATTACATGTTGGCCACACCCTTCGTCTTTTTTGTTGACCATCAAGCCTTGCTGTATCTTGTGAACAAACCGTGCGCCACAGGTCGCATAGCAAGATGGTTACTTCTCATGTTGGAGTTTGATTTCTCAGTGATCATGCGTAAGGGAAAGCAACACTACATGGCAGATCACATGTCCCGCATACCCACAAGGGAAGCTGTTGATCAAGACATACCTAACGACTTACCGGACACACACCTCTTTGGTCTGTCTAGTGAAGGGGACTTGTTTAGAACTGATTTGACGCCATATTGGGCCGACGATGTTGTCCAAGTGTTAGAAAATGGCCTTCCTGAGAGACCTATTGAGAAAGCCAGGCTAAGGAGACTTATCTTAAAAATCTAGCCATACCAACTGATCGCTGGCTAACTCTATAGGTTGGGGCAGGACGGGTTGTTACGTAGATGTGTGTGCGAGCATGAGATGCATGATGTATTGAGAGAGGCGCATTGCGGGATAGCTGGCGGGCACTTTAGTGGGGACACGACCACCTGTAAGGTATTACAATCCCAACTTTGGTGGCCCACCCCATTCCGTGATGCTGCTAAGTTTGTCAAACACTGCGACGAGTGCCAGAGGACTAAGGTGCCCATGCGCAAAGATAAGATGGAGTTAACCCCCGTAATAGTGCGACAGCCCTTCAAAAAATGGGGCATTGACTTCATCAGACCTATAAGTCCTGCAGCTCAATACTCCCAGGCACGCTACATCATTGTGGCAACAGATTACCTGACGAAGTGGGCGGAGGCAAGAGCTACTAGAAGGAACGACACTAGGATCACTGCGAAGTTCGTATGGGAACAGGTCTTTTCATGGTTTGATTGCCCAATCGAACTAGTGAGTGATCAAGGTGTACACTTCGTTAATGAAGTAATATCCCACCTGCTCTCAACCTTCATAATCATTCATAGAAGGTTCTCTCCCTACTACCCTCAAGAAAATGGCCAAGCGGAGTCCACAAAAAAATCCTAGTCAACGTGCTTACTAAGGTAGTATCCACATTACAAAGAGACTGGGATAATAGACTGATGGCCGCCTTGTGGGCTTATCAGACGGCTGTCAGGACAAATGCCCTTTAGGCTGACCTATGGAACGGAGGCCATTCTACCTTTAGAGTTCTTTGTCCCTAGCTTAAGAATAGCGGTGCAAGAGCGTTGGGAGGGAAGAGAGGCTTGGACTAACCGCTTAGTAGAGCTAGAGCATCTCATAGAGACTCGATTTTTAGCCACCCACGCTCTGATCTGTGAGAAGGCACGACGAAAGCTGTGGTTTGACAAGCATATCAACTAGTGCAACTTTGATCAAGGGGACCTTGTCCTACTCTACTTGGTGAAAGGGCACAAACAGAAAATGAAATTTTGAGGACTGGGACCTTTTCAGATGCATGCAATCAGTAGAACGGGCAATGTCGAGTTGGAGATGCTCGAAGGGGAAGGAATAGGCTTCTTCAATGGTAGTCACATAAAAAAGTACTATCCTCCCCATCCGTTGCATGAGCCACCAATGCACGAAGCTCCTGTCAACGTCTGATCATCCAGGACACGTCTTAGCAGTCCATCAGAAAGGATGTCTAGAAAGCTCCGCACGGCATTCCCATGGAATGTTATGGGATTTGTGATCTAGGTCTTCCCGCGTCTGCCACATAGCGGAAGTATCCTGGCCATTCCCACTTAGGATCGACCTGAATCAAGGTTATCCTGATTGGTCATTATCTAATAGCAACTAGCGTCGGACCCAAGCGTACTACTTTACGCAGAAATGCCAGCTCCGAAGTGGATTTATGATGCACTTAGTTCAAGGAGAATGGGAAACGACGGGGATGCAAAGCTCAACCTCTCTGCCATAAGGCATAGTCCCATTCCGTTCCCCTAAAACAGCATAAATCGGTTAAGACATATCGAACTAACAGTTTAAGATGAAGAAGCAGTAGCACCCGCCTACCTCCAAATCACGGTTACTCCAGAACGGACATATTCTTTTGATGCCCTGATTGATGAAGGTGCCAATCGTAATGTCTTGACACATGACCATTGGACATGCATTGGTCAGCCTAAATTACAGCCCACAAATGCGAAACTTAGCCCATTTGGGGGCAACACTTACCCTCTCTTAGGAAAATGCCAAGTGGACATCTCAATCGAAAGTATCCCAATCGTCTTTTATGTGTTACCAAACACTAAAGAGGCCAGTGATAAATCACTACTAGGATGCACTTTCAAAAAGCAGAGAAATTGCAATGTGGACTACAACCTAGATCACATGCATCTGATCATGGGCAATGTGCACTTAGTAACTAATTTCAGCAAGGGCCATCTTGCACCTTCTACAACTGCAGAGCCATCGATAGAGACCCCCACAACCAAGCCTAAGGAGAAGGGCATGGATATATTACACCGTGCTCCAACCGCCAGAAGAAAACCCACCCAAGCCATTCACATGGCCAGGGAGTCCACATGCACTGACTGCAGCACTTCCAAAAGAGAACACATCCACTAGTAGATCGTCTATCAAAAATACTACCAGCCCAATCAGCATCAGTGTATCCATGCAACTGTATCTGAACCCCAATCTCATAAAATAGTCCATACTGCAATGTGGACTTCACATACCTGAGTATGCATCTAGCCGCATCCAAATGCGGTTTCCTTGGAGCCTGCATAAATTGACTTACCAATCCAGCAGCATAGCTCAAATCTGGCCTGGTAATAGTCATATAAATCAAACTTCCTACTATGCGTCTGTACATAGTAGGATCTTCGAGAAGCTCACATGCATCTGCACTCAACTTCACATTCTGCTCCAAAGGAACTGAAATAGGCTTATAGCCTGTCATCCCATATTTGGACAGCATGTCCAATCCATACTGCCTCTGCAAGAGCCATATCCCATTTAGTGATCTAATCACCTCAATGCCCAAGAAATAACACAGCTCTTCCAAATCCTTCATCTCAAACTTCAGCTTCAATAGCATTTTCACATGAAGGATATCTTCATCACTATCACCTGTGATAATCAAATCATCAACATAAATGACAAGCAGCATAATACATTTCTCTGTTTTTCTCACATAAAGTGAGAAATCTGCCTTGGAAATCTGAAAGCCAATAGTGACAAGATACTGTCCTATCTTGTCACACCATGCTCTAGGTGCTTGCTTCAAGCCATACAAGGTTTTCTTCAACCTGCAAACAAACTCAGGATAAACAGCATGCACATAACCTGGTGGCTTCTCCATATAGACATCTTCTTGCAAAACACCATGCAAGAAGGCATTCTTTACATCCATCTGATGTAAAGACCATCCCTTTGATGCAGCCATAGCAATGACTGCTCTTACAGTTTCCATCCTTGCAACCAGACTGAATGTTTCTTCATAATCGATGCCATATGTTTGCGCATACCCCTTGACTACTAATCTTGCCTTGTATCTATTCACAGAACCATCTGCATTGTGCTTCACCTTATAAACCCACTTACAACCAATTGCATTCTTATCTTTAGACAAAGATACAAATTCCCATATAGCATTTGCTTCCAAGGCATCCATTTCTTCATCCATGGCTTTCTCCCATTTTTCTTTTCCCATGGCTTGCTCAAAAGAAGTGGGTTCTGGTTCCTGTATCACTTTGACTATATAAGCATAGTGAATGGCTGTAAATCCATCATATTTCAGCATATCCACAGGATACCTAGCTCTCGTAGGCCTGCGCAAAGTAGGCTCACTTCCAGAAGCTCTCAAAACATCCATGGTCTTTCTTACTCCAGGTGTAACAATAGAAGGATTACCCAACTCATCATGAATGCTCTGTTCTGAGCCACTGGATTCACCATCCACATAAGAGTGACCTGCATTCACATCAAACATGGGCTGATCTACCTTCTCTTTTCCTTTTCGTGATACCTGCATACCACTATCTGCATTGCTTGGAGGAGATACTCTTGATCTCAATCTGCCTGTCCATGGTAAACAATGTGAACCACTGCTAGTGGACGCTCCAGGTCCACTAATATCTTGTGACTGCTGCTGTGAATTCTGTGCAGCATTACCATTTTGTCCATCTACATTATCAATCACATTTACTGGTTTATACCAGCTACTCATCACATTAGCAGGCCAGATTTGAGCTATGCTATTGGATTGGTAAGTCAGTTTATGCAGGCTCCAAGGAAACCACATTTGGATGTGGCTAGACGCATACTCAGGTATGTGAAGTCCACATTGCAGTATGGACTATTTTATGAGACTGGGGTTCCAATACAGTTGCATGGATACACTGATGCTGATTGGGCTAGTAGTATTTCTGATAGACGATCTACAAGTGGATATGTGTTCTCTTTTGGGAGTGCTGCAGTCACTTGGAGCAGCAAGAAATAGCCTACAATTGCCTTGTCGAGCAGAGAGGCTGAGTACAGGGGTGCAGCAATGGCTGCATGTGAGGTAGCTTGGTTGTATAAGCTACTTTATGATATGCATCAGTCTATAGATGGACCAGTTGTCATTTATTGTGACAACATGAGTAGTATACACTTGGAAAATAACCCAGTCTATCATGCTTGAACAAAGCACATTGAGGTGCATTATCACTATGTGCGGGAGAGGGTTTTACTAGGTCTTATTGATCTAGTTTATGTCGGCACAGAGGATCAGGTAGCTGACATATTTACGAAGGCATTGGGCGTAGAGAAGCTGCACAAGTTCAGAGACCTGCTTGGTGTGCAGGAATTGGGATTGAGCTCGAGGGGGAGTGTTGAGATATCGAGCTCCACTCGTGATATGCCAGGGTGACCGTTGTGTATTTATGTCACCGACTTGTTAGTTGCAGATGCGGTTGGTACACCGCCCATGAATAATAGCTAGATGACAGCTATCCTTATCTACTCTAGTTCATGGCTCAGTTAGTATGCCACCTTAGTTAGTTGAGTTTGGTTTGAGACCCATATATAGGGTTCTTCTATTTCTATGTATGAGAGTTCTTTTTGGCTTACACAATTAAGAAGAGGAAAACTGTTTTTAGCCTCCACCTGTATGTGTATTCCCCCATTGTGCAAGCAAGAAAGCTACAAGTGAGACTCCTTCCTTCTCTCCCACAATCTTGACAACAGTCACTTCCTAGTGATGATTTTGCATCAACAGGCAACAAGGATGATTCTGTAACTCCCAATGTCTCTACGCATAGGTATACGATGCAATTTATACGGTAACTTTTCACTGACCTGTAGAACAGTGGTCGTACAGCATAAAACAGGGCCTTTTCTTGAGTGCGTGCAGAAAACTTCCGCCTCCAAAACAGGCCCCGAAATGGCCTCAAATAAAAAAAACAGAGCAACCAAGGGATAAAGCCCTTTCCCACAGCATATACTACCCTCTTGCTACACCGCGAAGGGCATCTCAATCTGAGACAATGCACTCTTGCACTTTCCAGTTGTGCTACCTGCAGAGACTTGCTCCCAAAACAGAAAAATCAAAGCAACACTGGTCCTCTTACCAGAACACCGCGAACTTGGTTTGCTTTCTTGAGCTCCTTACCATGAACAAGGCTTTGATACCATGTCAAGATTGTGGGAGAGAAGGAAGGAGTCTCACTTGTAACTTTCTCACTTGCACAATGGGGGAATATACACAAAGGTGGAGGCAGAAAACAATTTTCCTCTTCTTAGTTGTGTAAGCCAAAAAGAACTCTAGTACATAGAAATAGAAGAACCCTATATATGGGTCTCAAACCAAACTCAACTAACTAAGGTGGCATACTAACTGAGCCACGAACTAGAGTAGATAAGGATAGCTGTCATCTAGCTATTATTCATGGGCGGTGTACCAACCGCATCTGCAGCTAACAAGTCGGTGACATAAATGCACAACGGTCACCCTGGCATATCACGAGTGGAGCTCGATATCTCAACAGGGCGACGCCCGCAAGGGAGTCACCATTGTCCACCCCAACTGCGCCATCGCCACTAGTAGGTCTTAAGCCTTCGTACGAAAGACGATCCTTCCTTTCAACGGGCCAAGAATCTCGTTGAGACCTCGGGAAATGACGTAGTGACATGCATCAAGGAGTTGGATGACACCTTCACTACATTTGCTAGAAGCTATGAGAGGCTTGATCTAGGACTGATTGACAAACCCCTTGCTTCTGATGTTCGCTCGTTGCCATGCACTTGGGAAGACTACGAGTTCATGACCATCAAATTTTCCAAAGTTGTGGCCGAGGTAATCGCCCCGTGCTTTGGCTGACGGTGATCGGCACTAGCCAAATGCCTTCTATGTATACAGTCTTCAAAAAAAAAAAGGGAGGAAAGAACGGAAAGAAAAGCAAGCAAGACAAGGGCACAATGCCTCACTTTGCTCACCACACCTAGGGTTCACCCCTAGCCCCTCTCTCGACTTCAGGCTTAGGGCACATCAAGGGTAGACTTTCCCAACCTGTCACCCTAAGCTCTGCACTACACCTCCAACAACACACAAAGTGGGTCCTCAAGTGTGGGACATTACCGGTTACTCCACCAAGTACATCATAAATATCAAGAAAAGGTAAAGAGAAAGTTGGGGACTCACCTATTATGATGAATGTATTATCAGGTTTCTCTCATGTTAATGTTGATTCATATGGCTTTGAAGAGAGTTTGGATTAGAAGTTTGGGATTCCATCTATTAAAACATCTACTGTATAGAAGGCACAAGAGGATGCTAAAGCACCTTGGTAGTAATCTAGGCCCACCCAGGTCAAGTAGAGTAGGAAAGCCAATGCAGCGATTGATATATGATAGTTCTGTAGCTCATCACTATGCATACATGGCTAATGTTGAGTAAAAAGTAGAACCTACTTATTTTGAGGATGTAGTGGATAATAAGTATTGGGATTGTGTTATGGATGAAGAGAATGGCACATGGGAGTTGGTACCTTTACTTGAAGGCAAGAAAGTTATTGGCTAAAACTGGGTTTATACAGTTGGATCTATTGAGCAGTCTAACTCATGACTAGTCACCAAAGGTTATGTGCAGGCTCATGGTATTGATTATGAGGAGATTTTGCTCCAATGACTAAAATTGCCACTGTAAGGGATGTCATAGTAGTGGCTACATCAAAAGGTTAGATCATGCATCAAATGGATGTTAAAAATGCCTTCTTGTAGGGGGAGTTGCAAGAGGAAGTTTATGTGGAGTAGCCACCTAGTTATGTGGATTAGAGTCAGCTGAACTATGATGCAAGATTTGTAAGGTCTTGTATGGCCTGAAGCAAGCACCCAATGCATGCCATGACAAGATTGCAAAATACATTGTTAGCATTAGATGTCACAAAGTTCATGCTTATCACTCACTCTATGTATGTGAGAGTGATGTGGATATTGTGGTCATTACTATATATGTGGATGATTTAATCATTGTGGGTGATAGTAAGACAAAGATTAGCCATGTTAAGGGTCTCCCCTCAAGACTGGATTTGAGATGAAGGATTTGGGAGAGCTATACTATTTTCTTAGCATAGAGATAATCAAGACTTCAGAGGGTATATGGTTGTCATGGACATAGTATGCATTGGATATATTAAAGAAGTATAGTACGGTTGATTGCAAGCCTATTTCTATGACTTTGGATATTAATGCTAAGCTTAGTGCATATGAGGGTGACTTGATTGCGACTATTACTATGTATCAGAAGATTATGGGTAACATTATCAATTTGATGATCACTAAGCCAGACCTAAACTACACAATTGGTTTGGAGAGTCAATTTATGTAGCTTCCATGGAAGCCACATTTGGATGCAATGCAGTGCACATTGTGCTATGTTAAGTCTAAATTGGACTATACCTTATTCTATAGTGTAGGTGATGCATATTGGGATAGTAGTATTTCAAACAAGAGGTCTGCTAGTAGTTTTATGCTTTCCTTTGGTTGTGTTGTTATTGCTTGGAGCAATAAGAAACAAGTAGAGTTTCCTTGTCTAGTAAGAGAGGCAGAGTACAGAGATGCTACAATTGCAGCATGTGAGGTAGCTTGGCTATGCAAGCTACTTGGTGATTTGTGATACATGTGGACAAGAAGATTATCATCTACTGTGATAACCTTAGTAGCATTCAATTAGCCAGAATTTGAGTGTATCATACGTAGAACAAACACATAGAGGTCCATTACTATTACATTTGAGAGTGGATTCTGGCAGTTGATATTGACTTGGGTTAAGTCATTACAAAGGATCAAGCTACTAATATTTTTACCAAGGCACTGGAAACTAAGAATCTTCAATGCTTCAAGACTATGCTTGGAGTTCATGAGCTCATACTGAGCTCCAGAGGGAGTGTTGAGATGTCAAGATCTACATGAGCTAGCATCCACTATGTGCCTTAGTGATGTGGTAGAATATTACTCACTAGCATGCTAGGTGGCCAACATGAAGATATACTAGTAATTTTATAACTATTGGACTACACCCACATAGTCCATTCTTGGTTATGGCACATTCATTATACCACATCTTCTTTCCCTAGCAGGTTCATACTTAGTAACCATATGTACATATGTTGTGGTACTTTCATATTAGTCTTTTATCATATTGTAGACTTAGTTCTTTTGTGTGGAAGAAGAAGAAGAAGATTTCAGCCCTATCTTTGTATGTGTTCAAGTCTCCATTCTTTTATATATGTACTCTTGGTTTCTTCACCTCTCTCCTCTCTTATCTATTTTCAAGGAGGGTCATCACCAACAACAGGAGTAATTGGAGGCATCTCTTAAATGGTTTCAGCAAACTAATGTGAAAAGAATTATACATCTACCAAAGAGGAATATCCAATCTATATGCATTCTCATTAATCTTGTGAATAATACAAAATGGGCCATAATACCTTAGTGTTAATTTCATTTCTAGAATTTTCGATGGATTTTAACATCCTACTTTTAATTCTCAACCACATTAAATCATTTTCTTGAAATTTAATAAGTTCATGCTTCTTCTTTGCTTGAGTTGCATGTCTCAATCGGGTTTGCTTAATCTTTGTAATTTCTTTCTCTAAAAATTTTCTATGGTTAGTAGCCAAAGTGTCAAGCTAGAACATCAATAATAATTGTGATCATAGGGATAAGCAATTTCTCTTCGTAAACTACTTCAAAAGGTGCTCTACCAATAGTAGAATGTGGTGTATTATTGTATGTAAATTGAATTGAAGGATAGGCAAGTGTTGATCCCGGATATTAGATCCATTGATGGTGTGAGATCTAAGAAAGTCAAGGATAGGACTATTAGCCATGTCAATCTAACCATTACTCTCAAGGTGAAAAGCTGAGATCAAATCCATCTTGGAACTTAGATTCTTAAATAATCATACCAAAGAATGATTAAAAAATCAACTATCATAATACAAAATGATAACCTTAGGAAATCCATGATGAGAAAATATAATGTTAATAAAAGGTTTAGCAGCTTATGGAGTAGACAAGGTCTTTTTGTAAACCTATCCACAATTGTCCAAATGATGTCATGGTGTGTGAACGTTATGGAAAAACTAGCAATAAAATCCATAGAAATTTGTTCATATAGGCCATTAAGGTAATAGTAGAGGTATAAAAAAACCCATATCATTTTTCACAATGATGTTTAATGCATAGACAAATAATGCATGCAAACATAGATTTTGTAATATTACACTTTATTAGCGATCAATAAAAATCTCGTTTGTATAAAGTTATAGTAGATTCTATTTCTCTATGTCTCATATAAGCTAGTGCATGCATTTTAGTCATGTAAATATTTCAAAAAGTTATAGTAACACACCATTTTATTTTATAATAGATTAGATTTAATTTATAGTTTGATATGTGGAGCATAAGACCAAGAGGAAGAGTTAGAGTTGGGTCACCCCAAGGTGAGTGGGGTGACCAAGCTAACCATTGTACACGCT
This sequence comes from Lygodium microphyllum, assembly GCF_053477565.2. Lineage (NCBI taxonomy): Eukaryota > Viridiplantae > Streptophyta > Polypodiopsida > Schizaeales > Lygodiaceae > Lygodium > Lygodium microphyllum. Next base: position 132,616,809 of record NC_141139.1, on the reverse strand, counting down.
ATTTCGAAGGTCACACCTCAGTTTGGAGGGGCCATTTTGTTGGATGGAAAAATTAATAATAGCTCCTATAAGGATCATTCAAGGTGGGATTCTTTGGTTGCAGGAAAGGTGTGTCAACATGCTGCAAAAAATCCAATCACTGCGCATGAATAGCCTTCACCCCACAAGTATCATCTTAGGCCGGTTACACACTAGGCTATGGACAAACAAGAGGTGGAAAAAGAGGTGCCCGTCGCACTACGTGTCAAAAAGTCATTGGATCCGATTTTCGCGGTTGGCGGACACTTCTAGGCGGGGGATCTCCCTTGTCCTGAAATTCGGGTGCGCCCAATGTACAAGAAGACAATATATTTATTCAAAAATGGAACTGGACTACTAACAAGAGTTGAACCCCCACCACAATCCCCAAACACTTCAATCTCATTATCAATGGGCCAACCTCTTTTGGTGAAACATTTGGGCGCAGTTTAGTGTGTAGGCATAGCAATGGATAACTTGCACATAACCCCAGCCAAATGAGGCTGTGTGTAACCGACCTTAGGAACCCTCTTCGTTGAAGGTCCCAGCAGGGTAAGTGTGGAGTGATTGATATACACCCCCACTCACCCTGCATCTCCTCGGCGCGACCAAGGGGTCGGAGAGGAAGTAGTGTCCCACTCCCCCTTGTAGACCTTCGTGCGACCCAGCCCTGGCAGATGGTCCGTGTCGTGTTTTGACAGGAACCGTCCGAGAGAGGAAGAGTTAGGCAAGAAACGATATCGTGTCTTCGGCAAAGGCAGGCCGAATCAAAATACAATCCCAATAACGGGACCAATAATTAATGCGATTAACTAAAACCGGTGAAAAAAACAGCATTGCAGAGCTGTATAGTGTCAAGCAGGACGAAAAAAGGGCTTCACAACAAGCGCATGGGATGATGGCATTGCGCCACTCTGGCGTCATCCTGATTCAGGAGCGTGCCACGTATCAATGGGTGCGGCTTGCCACGTGGGATGTGCATGTGGCCTGCAAAAGGAGGGTTAAAAAAGAGATACTCCACAGAAAAACCATGCGAACTTTCTTGAAGCCCTGTGTGTCTATATATACAACACAAACGTTTCAACGTTTCTACTGGCATATATACATCTTTCACAATCCACCTTCACAGATAGAGAGAGAGACACACACACACACACCATGCCTTCCTCTACCAACGGCACCAGCAATGGCAGCGCCTCCTGCGATTGTCGCAGCTTCCCTCTAAACAATGGCCGCAAAATACCTGCTGTTGGTCTCGGTACATGGAAAGCCGAGCCTGGCTTGGTCGGCCAAGCAGTAAGAACTGCGATCGAGGTAAGCTCGCTCTCTCTCTCTCTCTCTCTCTCTCTTTTAAGAACAGTCATTGTAGTTTGCCACTCTTCCAGCCACAAATATACTTTCTCCAGGTTATTTGTCCTTGACACACTTGCAGTCTGATTCCAATAACTAAAACGAAGGACAAGCATTGTATTTTCTCAAGCTTACGATGGCACATGTGTGATATTCATGACTCTAGAATAGGCGTGACACATTATATGTCTTAACGTACACCGATGTATTGAGTCTACAATAGCTGGAATAGTTGCATGGCACATTTATGTTTTAAGGCATACCGGCATATTGCATTTTTGCTGAGGCACAATCGGTCCAGAATAACCGATTTGACGTACAATAACTGCTGATTCAGGTGTCGATTCTGCTCATAGGAATATACGCATGTTGCTTATTTCATGTCCTTGCTTGCAGGTCGGATACCGTCACATAGACTGTGCAGCAGCGTATGGTAATGAGAGTGAGGTACTTATTTGATCTTTCATGAATTCTCTTATCAGTGTCAGCGACTTGAATTACTGTATTAGACATTTGAGGTAATTATGTACTTGTGCCGATAAGTTTTTTCAACATTAGCCTTCAAGAAATTTTTGTGTGAATTTGACATGTTTTAGATTGGTGAGGCTCTACAAGAATGCTTCAAGTCAGGCTTGGTCAAGAGAGAAGAACTATGGATCACCTCCAAGCTCTGGTAGAGCCCCAATTTGATCCAAATTAGTCTTTTCCTCTTTAGCTGGACCTTGTTTTCTGTTTATTGTTATTTAACCTTGCGTTTATATGTTCCACAGGAATACAAATCATGCACCTGAGGATGTTCCGCATGCTCTTGAGGAAACCTTGAAAAGATTGCGGCTAGACTACCTTGATCTTTATCTAGTAAGTGGATTAGAATGCATGTGCGTGTGGAGGTGTGTCCACATGCACGGACTTTCCAATCTAAGCTTGATACCAGTTGAAAGTTTGATAAAGTAGGTCGCTCCTCATACATGATCGTCTTTCTTTGCATGAATTAGATTCATTGGCCCGTTGCCATAAAGAAGGGTGGCAGTATATCAAAGCCAGAAGACTATGTGCCGGTGAACATAGAGGCTACCTGGAGGGCCATGGAGATGCTAACTGCAGCAGGAAAAGTAAATACTATTGGTGTGAGCAACTTCACTGTTGAGAAGCTGGAAAAGCTTCTGTCAAGTACCAAGATCATCCCTGCTGTCAACCAAGTTGAATGTCATCCAATATGGCAACAGAAGAAGCTCAGAAGTTATTGCGCATCCAAGGGCATCCACGTTTCAGTAAGTCATATATTCCTTATAAGATGTACCATATCGAAATCCTGCAATGACTAAGCAAAAGTATAACATATAGATCGTCTAGCAATGGCTGGATGCGGAGCTACGCTTGACAGAAGAAGCGGCAACCCAGACCATATGGCTTACATGGTTTTATTGCGCTACCTTAAAACTAAGCATTCACAGGCCATTATGTATGGTAGAAAATGTTGTTGGCATTGCTTCCAATGTAGTGCGTTTGGAGGCATGCTTTTAATCAGCATATACTAATAGTCAAATGTGCGACTCTTTACAGGGTTACTGCCCGTTGGGTGCCCCAGGCAGTTCCTTTGCAAAGGTATCAGTGCTTGATCACCCTATTATCAATGAGGTGTCTAAGAAGCTTGGAAAGTCCAGCGGGCAAGTGGCCTTGAGGTGGGGAGTGCAGTCAGGGCACAGCGTTTTGCCTAAGAGTACAAATCCTGATCGTCTAAGATCCAACATTGATGTTTTTGACTGGACAATCCCTGAAGAAGACATGGAGAAGATAGCGAAAATCGAGCAGGTATACACAATTCTGGATATATTTCTTCTACTAATTGGCGAAAATTTGTACCGATAATGTAGGAGCTCACTGAAGGATCTTGAACCTTTGATAGATCCATCTGCATAGATTTTGATGTTTATGTTATTCCTGAAATAATTTTGGTATGGAGCTGCCAATGAAGTGGCAAGAATAAAAGTCGAGAAGTGTGGATTGCTTACCTCTTGTCTCTGTGTGTGCTTTTGTGCAGGTGAGATTGCTGAGAAATGAGGAAATGTGCAACAGTAAATCACCGTATGCGTACAAATCAGTGGAGGAGCTGTGGGATGGGGATATTTAAGGAAGCCATGCAATGGGTTTTTGCCATAGAGAGGCTTTATGATTAAGCTGTTAGATAAGTTGGATGGGGATATTTAAGAAAGGCATGCAATGGGTTTGCTATAGAGAGGCTTTAAGATTAAAATGTTGAGTGATAATTTGTCAAACGTTATGGAGCATCGTAGGCGATTAGTAGGCTTTGCAAAAGATAGTTTTCGTCATGATCTAGCAATGCCCTGAAAGCTAGGAAATTTTTACTTCCGAGTGCCATGAAATGAAGCTTGGCACGAATCTACGTGGTCACTTGTCTTGCAAGCTTTGAGCCACAACTGGATACCAGTATATTGGTAATCGTTCATGAATTATAAATATAAATGTTATAAGGTATGTGGTAATCGTTCATGAATTATAATTATAAATGTTATAAGGTATGTGGAAAACGTAAGGTCTATAATGCATAAGTACAATTTGGACTTTGGTAGATGATTTCAAAGACATATTAAGGTCTCTTATGCTCAAGTTTGATCTAGCAATGCCATGAAAGTTAGGAAATTTTTTCTTAGAGTGCCATGAAATGAAGCTTGGCATGAATCTACATGGCCACTTGTCTTGCAAGCTTTGAGCCACAACTGGATACCAATATATTGGTAATCATTCATAAATGTTATAAGGTATGTGGAAAATATAAGGTCAATAATGCATAAGTACAATTTGGACTTTGATTGATGATTTCAAAGACATAATATCTCTTATGCTCTAAGTTTGAACATTGTAAATGTAATATCGTTTGATGGTTGAAGCTTTTACTACTTTGATAGTGATACAAAACTGTACAAAGATGCCCCAAAATGAGGTCCTTGCCAAAATAAAAAGGCTTCCTGTCACTTCGAATATAGCCACATGCGTGTGTGCATGTGTATGTGTGTACATCTTTTGGTGTCTACTTCTACACAGAGGAACCCAAAATGAGGTCCTTGCCAAAATAAAAAGGTTTCCTGTCACTTCGAATATAGCCACATGCGTGTGTGCATGTGTATGTGTGTACATCTTTTGGTGTCTACTTCTACACAGAGGAAATTTAGAGGTGGCAAGAACTCTTAGTATTAAGGCAAATTCTAAAAAAGGGTAAAACCCTTTCTTTAGATGGAACCAAAAACACACTCAATTTGGCATAACATTTAGGCTAACAAAAATAGGTATTGCACTCATTACCATGCATCTAATGAAGCATGGAAACTCGAGTTAGCAACTTTGTCAAGGTGACCACTACATTGTTCGCCTTAAGATAATAGACCATCTACAACTTAGACTCCAAAATTTACTCTCTCACATATTGATATTAAACCTAAATTCTTCATGTGAGCAAGAGCCCTTTGGTTGTCAACCAAAAGGAAGATAGGTTCCTATTGAGGGAAATCAATCTCCAAAACAATGTGACAGAGCCAAATTCCCTATTGAGCAATAGAACATAGTGCTCGATACCTTGCGTTTGCCAATCAAAGAGTAGTTGTAGGATGCATGTTATTGCTTTAAGAAATTGCACTAGATCCACGGGAAAATGCCAATCAGAGGCTTATAGAAAGCCTTATCAAACTATCTTAAAACCCTAGACATGCATGTGCACCATGGAATCAAGATGCTTTGAGGTAGTTGATAGACCTTAAGACCAAGAAAGAAGCAGAGACCAAGGTTGGGTCATGTCAAACTTTACACTTCACCTCTTGTATATTGCTTGTCAAGGTAAGATAATCCACATAAAGGATGATCAACACACAACCTTGACCCTCCAAGTGAAAGTAGAGGTCTAGATATTACGCCAGCAAAGGTTAAAGTATTATTGTTGATTTCATGAAATTGACTTATTTGTGTTGAATACTCCATGCAAAGTATGTCACTCGTGTACAAATGCACATGCCTATTTATTATGTCTTTGTTTAAATAATAGAAAAGCTTAACTTGTCTACACCTGTATACATGGATTACTAAAGAATAAAGTGAACAAGGTGGACTTTAGAGGTTCATGTCTTCATTTTGATACTTGACAAAAATAGGAGAATGTACATAAGGGGTTTTGTAACATGGACTTCAAAGGTTCATGTCTTCATTTTGGTTCTTAACAAGATCAAGGGTTTTTGCAACATGAATAGGTAGAGAACAAGGTGAACAAGGTGGACTTTAGTGGTTCATGTCTTCATTTTGGTACATAACAAAAATTGGAGGATGTCCAAAAGGGGATTTGCAACATTTGATGCTAGCAAAAACTAAGAAATGCCCAAAAGGGTTTATTGAGCCTTTGAGGCTACAACAAGGTTTAGGATTGTCAAACGTATCAAATTGGCTTCTTTATATTTAGTCCATATCAAGTATGTAAGCTATGTACATGTGCACTCCTATTAATCATGGTTTTGTTTAAATAATAGAAAAGCTTCACACACATTTGAATGAATCTTTGGATTTACTTCAAAAACTTCAATCCCAAAACTTCCAACAATATGAACACATGCTAGGAAAGAGTATTCCATGAAAAAAGTGGCTTAGCATTTCCCCTATAAAGCTTTTCTAGTTTGCAAAGCATAAGTGTGTTTCCTAGATCTTAGGCCATTGGTGGTGGCTTATAGTGTGTCTCTTAGATCTAGGACATTTGTGATGTCATGTATAGATTCATGTACTGATAGTAACTTTGACTTGAGCTTGTAGGGCACACGTATTGATTGATGTAGTGGTTAGTAACTTGAGCTTATAAGCTTAAAGTGATGTTTTCCATACCCTTAAAAAGAAGCTTGAGAAGGTTTCCATCCTAGGTCACAGGTTTAAGTAGATGTGTGTCTAGCCATTAATGGTGTTCAATATTATATCTCACTTTTGCTTGCTTGTTTTGGAAGCATTGATTGTCTCAACATAGTCATGGGTAAAGAAACATGTTCTAGATAGTTAATGGTAGTTGAAGAGGATCTTTCCAATACAAATGTATCTCATGCCTAGTGAGCACATATAACATTGCTTGCATTTTAACTTATCAAATGGGACTTGCATGTGGCAGAAACTTTGGGGTTTTCATCTACAAAAGCGAGCTAAACTTTAAGACTAATGAAAATACAATGATGGACCCAATGATTGTGGCATGCCTTAAGTTGGCAAGCGGATGGTAGAACCTTCACTTATCATAACATATGCTCTTGTTCTTGGCCTGAAGTTGGCACCTAAGCTAGCGGGATAATCAACTCACATTATGGATCTTCAAGATCTTGGAGGGGCATCCATACACCCCTAACTGGCCACCTTTGGAGTCCTAATATTTTCCACTCGTTGAGGATTATTATTTTAGGTGGTTTGTCCAACATAAATGTAGGCACATAGTAGGTGATACAAATGTGGTAATCCTACCATGTGTTCATTATGACTAGTCCCATGTCGTTTGATCATAAAATGGACTTACTACAAGGGACAATGATATTTGGGTCTTTGTTTATGGCTCAATGAAGTAAGTCTCACACACTTCTAACTCTTTTTTCTTGACATGTTTGTTTGTTTTGACATGCTCTGAATAATTATCAAGTGGCCACATGTCACACCTCTTGAATAACTAGTATTCATAAGTGGCCCACATTTCATTCAAATTTTCCACAACCCTAATTCTAATATCCCCATGTGCTTCTTTACCACTTCTTAACATATGCAACACTTATCCCACTAGCATTGTAAGCTTGAGTTTTAATACATTTGTGTTCTTAGTTGTACTATAAAATCCTAAGAATGCTACCAAATTTGTTTTATTGTGTTCGTAAGAGCCATGAGAAAAATGTTGCTAATGGAGGATAATTAGGTGAGGGTTATATGAAAGGTCTTAACAAATAGGGACAACTAGGTGTGATCACAAGTGAGCATTGAACACAAGTTTTCTTGGAGGAACTTTGCATGCAATGGTCCTAGCATCTACTTTTTGCAAGGTCCACACTTCAAACTCATTTATTTTAGATAGATGCATTATCATCAAGATGTAAAAAGCCTATGCATGCTTAATTATATGGTCACTTATACACCGTATTGGATTCTCCATTTAACAATTGGTTAACACGAAATGATAAGCATTAGCTCCATCTTGTATCCACCAAGGGACCCTTGTATCATTACTACTCATCATAGTTCTTTGAGCATACATGGATACATCTTTGATATGGGAAAATCCTCATTATTGCCATTGATCTACATTCGTGATTATGATGATGGTTTAGTAATGTTCTCCAAATATGTATGCAGATCTCTATAGTGATTGAGGAGTATTATCTTGAGTTGGCCTTTTGTGACATTTTTGAATTTCAATGGGGTGAAAGAATGGTTTGGTGGTACAAAAGTTATACCCATTTTTGGTTTAGCCTTTAGTTCTCTTTGGCAAATTTGGAGGGAGTTTGGTATTTTTCTTTAATGCCTTTGAAGAAACCTTCATAACAAAAAGCTAGATTTAGAAAAGAATAAACATCACCAAGCCCAATCATGATATGAACATTTGACAATTTGAATACATGGATAGAAGTGGTTGCATGTGAGATTTCTTTTTTCTATTTTTTTTATGTCATTTCAAGTTTTACATGTTCCCTTTTTGCCATCTATGCTTTGCTCAATGATGTGTCTTCTTCCAACAACTTAGTGTGGAGAACTCTTGTGTCTAGGCTTCTCCTTTCTAATATCTCATTGTCGATTGAAGGAATGAAGCTTCATGCTTTCAAAGTTCCATTTGCCCCAGCTACTATGAGGACATCAACACAAAAATGCGCATCAAGAAGGAGCCTTAGAACTGCTACCAAGCAACGGTCTAGGACAAAGGGGGCCAAAACACTCACCAATAGCCAAAAGGAAGCTTGCAACACCAAGGAGCGATATAGCAGCACCAAGACATGGGTCAATTGTTGAAGAGGACAAACAATCTCTCTAGTGAGACCATAGAAAAACACTCATTTGCATCAGGGGAGATTTGGATGGGCCTTTTAGTTTTAGAGAGAGAGAGCCTCTCAACTAATAGGAGGAGAGCTACCGTTACAATAAAAAATGTTTCTTTTAATTTTGAAGTCTTTTTTCTCATTTTTATAGATTTTTTAAAAGAATTTTAAATGTATTTTTGGAGTATAAATTCGTGGAGACACAAGAAACAAGAGGTATTGGCATAATTAAACACAATAGTAGATGGAGACATCTCTTGTTAGTCCCGCACAACGTTGCAATATCCTAGTCATTTTCTTGAAATTCTTGAATAATACACCCAAACGTTTTCCCTCTAGTGTAGTATCCCTCCTTTTTTTCCAAAAAACTCAAATAATTCAGCAAAGTGTGTGTTATCCCTTCCTTTTTGCGTAAGATTTTCTACTCTATTTTCTCTTTTCACTCAAGGTCTTCTTCTGCTTCATCTTCTATGTCAATAAAAGCCTCATGTCCTCGGCGTCCCTCCTCTTCTATCAGAGCAATCACAATCTACAACAATTTTGATCTTGATAATAATAGGTGGATTCCTACTACAATCTATATTTGGTAGTTGGGTTGTGTTGTAGATAAGGAAGAGAAGACAACGTGGAAATGAATTCATTAACACCTACAAGGGGCAAGTCAAGGATTTCAAGGTTAAAGGATAGGGAAAAAATCAAGGAGGTGCTTATACAACATGCATATATGCACTTAGAATTGTGTTTGGAGAACTTGCCTATTGACGTGCCATGCCATAGATCAAACTATAAGCTCAAAAATTTTCAATAGGCTTGAAACCAAAGTTTTATGTTTCAGAAATTTACTGAAGTCTATTTAGGGTTGTAGATATATATCCGTCAAACCTTGAACACTGGAAACCTATCAAAAGCATACTTGGAATCTTTGATGCCATTCACGGCTCTATTGGCAAGCAGTTGTACAAAGTGACCTCTAACAGGTCATTGGTCAAGGATGGGGTTTTTTTTAATGACAAATTTTACAATGCACCATTAAGCATCACATAATTTGGATCTCTCAACCCTCTTTCCACTCCCAATGTAGGATAGTGTAGAGTGGCCAATCCCAGAAGCGAAAACATGTGAATCTTATATATTAAAGATTTATGCAGATTCAAAGATATCTAAGGCTTAATGTAGCTAGTAGACAGGTGAAGATCACAATCTTCATGCCATTACATGTTCTTGTGGATTTTTTTAATGATGAGGAAGTTCCGAAAACGACATCAATTTTTGTATGCAAATTGGAGAAATGTATGGACTTCCTAGGTCAAAGCTAGGATATAAAAGAAGTGTGTGGGATTATATCCAAAGTGGAACAAAAATCTATTGTTTGCAAATATATGATTGCATCATAAAATTTTATTCTGACTTTATATTACATGGGAAGGAATTATGTAAATAGAAAGATTATGGCAATTGATCAAGACTTTTACAAAATGATGCTAATAATCCTGTGATGATATTGGAGGTTTGGTCGGAGGATGAGCTCTTAATGATGCTCAAGGTAAGGGCAAACATCTCGTTACATCAAGTGCGAATGGACCTAACGAATGAGGATCTAAATATGCATGCTGCTTATTTGTTCAAGTGCAATGGTTACAAGGTAAATAGAATATGTAATCCAAAAGTGTAATACATTGTCTAAGATATATTTTTCATGTTTGCAAATAACGTGAATCACGGTGAACCTTATGTGTAGGTGCCCCAAAGAAAAGAGAGAAATAGTTTATGTAAGGACATTCACACTGTTTTCCTCTTACCTCAATAGTACAAATGAAAATACGGATGCAAAATTGTAAGGATAAAAAGTGATACAAAACTATTTGAATTCCATTTCTAATTATGGCAATTTGATTACAAAAGCTCTAGATTATGTACAAGAGGGCAATTTCTAATTTGAATGCTATAATTTTATCATATCTACAATCTTTGCATCCTATCTATATCAGAATTATCTAAATAGTCAGTGTCATCAGGCGAATGCTCATCATCTAAGTCAATGGCATTGGGATGGGGATATGGCATTCTGACTCGAGGTTCTGGGAGTGGAATTCGAGGGCCATACGAAGGTGGCATTGAGAGATTTTGATGAGAAGCGTAGTTGATTAGATTTTCAACAATCTCTACTCTAAATAGAAGAAGGTCATCATCTATATAAGTTGCTAAGTACTCACCCTACCTAAAATCGTAGAAATGAGACTAAGTATAAAGTTGTTAAGGCTATGTGGGGTTAAATTAACAAAAAGTAAACTTACATTGGCCGTTTTTGGCCCAAGTAGATGTTCCATAAAGTAGCTTTGCATTGTAGCAAACTCTCCATTTGCAGTTATGGCCATCACCCTGCTCCAACCCTCTGCAAACAATAATTATTATGTGGTTCAATATTTGGTGGTCTTAACCACTACCTCGAAGCCCTTTATATACTAGCTTTTCCAAAGAATTATTTTGGTAAAGGAAAACATAGTTATTGCTTTTCTTTCTCCCCCTCTCCCTCTCATGAAACTTACTACTTTACATTGTCATGGTATCCTTCAGTTGAGTTGGCTAGAAAGCATCTCCATGTGGGAATATCATAAATAATCAGGCTCCAATGAGACCTATAAGGCAAGGAGGGCAATAAATTTTGGCAATAAAAGAAAGATTTGAGATAACTTAAAAGAAACATACCAAAAAGGCCTTACCTTTCATGGTATGCCATAACCCGATGTTGTACAAGATCCAAATTGCAATCTTGGTACCACGGGAACACGTCCACATACAATGTTCTTTCCTGGGTCAAAACTATCGATAGGAGAGAATGTGTGACGAAAACCTTCTCTTGAACATCAGAGGGAAGATTTACAAGAATGAAGTTGCAAAAACAAATAAATAATAAGATTTAGGCCATATGTATACGAGGAAAATATGCAAAATTTTCAAAGTTTCATGCTACCTTAAGGCTACGGTCATTATACCATTGTTGACCTCATTTTGAAGGTTTGAGAGGACTTGAATATCCTCCTCACTAAAGGAGACGGCACTGAGTTGCTGTCCGTGTGGCCTTCTTAGAGGTAGCACAACATCAAAAAGTGAAATGAGCATCTCAAGCACCTCGCAATTGTCCTCATGCATGCTAACATGTCTATCTCTTTTTTGCACGACAGCCTTCGTCTCCCTGGCCTCCATCTCACGAGCCTCCCTTTCTTCATGGGCAACCTTCTAGGAATTTAGCCTCATGTTGTGGGAATGTGAGGGTGTGACATTAGTCACCCTTACCTCCTTGCGCTTTTTGAGCGGAGGGATCTCTAAAATTCCCTTCATCTTCCTATTTGTAATGCCTTGTGGGATGACCAACAACTTGTAGTTTATAAACCTGACCAACCTAAGGGATGTGAAATCCCTAGGCATCATTGTCACCCTATGGGCATGAGCTACCAAAATGCAAGAGTCTTGAAAAAATTCTACCGTAAATTCCTCGATAGCTTCATGTAGGTAATCTAGTGCTGAGGCATGCCAATAGAAGTCCAAATTGTTTGTTTCACATATATCTTTAACAATCCTAGTAAATGTCATCTTCACAATTGTAGGCTCGTGGTAGTTCATGATCCTCCTTAGTTCTTTCAGGACTAAGGCATGTTGTTGGTACTGCTTATGATGAGCAGTGGTCTGCAAGGGGGTCATCCTCTTCCTAGAATCGAATCCTTGCTACGAGCTTGGGCCAATGAGCTTGGGCCAGGGGTCGATGCATCATCCTACACATTCTTTCTAGAGGATGCTCCTTGTTGTGCAATGTGTGGGTCTCTGGATGATACTACCCTCATGGAATGCTTTGTTCTAGCCATGTCTCTACGAAAGAGTACAAACATAGCATTTGAACTCCCAATGAGGAAAGGAAAAAAAACTAGAGAAATGGGATAATAGAGATTGAACCCGCACAACATGAGAGAGGGGGGTCCCAAAATTAGGAGCTACCCCCCTCGCGTTGTGAGGGGCAGGGGGAACTATAGAATATGAGGGGCGGGGGGGTCCCAAAATTAGGAGGCCCTCCTCCGCAGAACGCAAGGGGGGGTTCGAAAAATTAGGAGCCCCCCTCACGTTGTGCGTTTATGAGGAACGTGAGGGGGGATTCCAATATTAGAAGTCCCCCTCCCCTTTGCGTGTTGTGCACTTGCGAGAACTACACAACACAAGGGGGATCCCAAAATTAGAATCCCCCCCTTGCACTGTACGGGGCTAGAGAAGACCGCACAATGTGAGGGCAAGGAGTTGCTATATTAGGAGCCCCCCCCCCCCCCCCCCCCCCCCGCGTTTTGTAGCTCCTAGCTGCTAGGGGGAATCGCACAACATGAGGGCAATGTCACAACGTAGGAGGTCTCCCCCTCGCGTTGTGTGGCTCTAATAGACTGGGGGAGGATTGCACAACACAAGGGCGGGGGTCACAAGATTGGGAGGGTCCCCCTCTTGCATTGTGTGGCTCCCGTTTGGGGAAGATGACATAATGCGAGGGGGGTAGGTCAAAAATTTTCCACACACCTAGCACAACACAAGGGGGGGCCTCGAGATTTGAACCCCCCTCACGTTTTGTTGTTTTTTCTCACCCCTGTTCCTATCCCAAACCACCAAGGACCTGCACAACTTAAGGAGGGGGGGCCTCGAGATTTTGGACTCCACCCCCCTCACGTTGTGTGAGTCCACCCCACCCCAAACCGCTAAGGATCCCCACAATCTGAGCGGGGGGCCTCCAGGTTTTGAAAATCCTGCCCTCTCACATTGTCTAGGTCCTCCTTTGTCGATTGGTGTTTCTCATATAGTTTTGTTTTCAAATATTGGATGCTACATAGGTGCAACTATGGAGGACACTTTGGCACAAGAGCCTAAGAAAGGAGTGGACACAGTCCTAAGGAGATGCTTGTAGATTTCCTTGGTCGAGTGGGACAAGAGCATCTACTACCACAAGTATCCCAAGTGTTTTTCGTTGCCTATGCGAAGGAATGAATCAAGGCCTCGTGAGTCTACCTTGAGGAACATGAGGCCACTTTTTTGGAGTAGATGTCTATTGGAGAGGTTCCTTTCAAGGGCTTGCAATATGTTCACATGAATGATGCCTTTGCTAATAAGCCCCAAAGCAAAATATTCTATAGGGACGTACTAAGGGTTTCTGAGGGCATGAAAAAGGAAAATCTACAGTGCCCTACACACAATCAGAAGTGTCATCTCATCGAGTACTTGTTGCTAGGGGATTTCTGCATTTGTTGCTAGGGGATCAAGGAAAAGAGCTTGTCCAAGACCTAGAAAATACACAACAGCCCTATGAAGTGAAGACATAGGGAGTGCAAGAGGTTTCACGGCTAGTAAATGTGACCAGTGAGAGGGAGCAAAGTGCTCAACTCGATGTTGAAGCTTTGAGAAGGGAGAACATAGAGGTGGTGGGTTCTATTGTTGAGCTAGATGTTGCGAAGGATGTTGGTGAAGTTCCCACAGCTTTGCTCCCCTCCTTCCCTATTGACAAAAGACAATATGTTCTCATGTCTGATATACAAGCCCTTTTTAACATCATAAAGGACTACTATCTAGCCATTATTGCACATAATCTAGAAACAGATTCTAATCTTATTGTACCAGATTGGGATAAGTATCTGCTTGTGGATTCAAATGTTAAGGAAACAGAATACCTCTTCGAAACAAAGACTTTGACTATGATATACAAGGATACACTCTGATATGAGTCATCCATTCCTTCAGAGGAAGAGTTTGAGGCAACACAAAAAATTTTGAATGTTTCTCACTTGGGTAGATCAAACAAGGACTTGACTCCTAAGTTCTTGCAAATCGGCCGATCATCCATTCAAATATGGAGTGAGGAGTTGATCGTTTCACATGAAAAGCAGAAGGTTTATTTCACAAACTACATTCATTTGGTTACATGGTGATTTCCATAAAAAATTTCCTAAGACTCCCTAGGTATGTTTGCTATTTTTCAGCTTGTTGTGCACGAAGATGGTTTCATCAGTCGTGCAGGTGGCAAACGGAAGGAAGGTTTAAGCAAGGACATTGCCTTGGGCCATTACATATCAAAGACCTCACATTTCCAAAGTTCATTGCATTCCACCACAAGTTTTCAAGGAACTGATGCCAGGAGGCATATTCCACGGTGGATTCCGTGAGGTTTTACGATGGATTCCGTAAACTTAGATGACCGGGGCTCATACACAAAGAGGATTCTTTGTGCGAGAAGTTGATGGGGACGCCTGTCCTTTTCGGGCGTTTCATTAATTTAGTGTGTACATGGGTGATTCCGCAAAATGCATATTAAATTAATAAACGTTTATGAGTTTAGAGTGCGCACTCATAATAAATTAAGGTTAGGATTTATTTCTAACCAATTGATTTATTTATGTAGCTGAAGACTGCTAGGTATTCACTTTTGTCGGTTTAATTGTATTATTTTACTAACGATTGTGAATGCTTCAGTTGATGTGTAGAGATAGCAGCAGTTGCAGAGGAAAGCATTGGAGTTTAGCGAGTATTCGACCTTTGGACTATATTTTGATAGGCGCCACGCCTATATTTTGTTATGTCTATAGAGACATTGATTATTGATTATTATTTTGTATGCGCTTATGCGCCCGGATATGTTATTTCTATTTGGACATTCAGATTGGGTGTGCCAGACTCTATGGGCACCATCCATTAGCTTTATTTTCCTATTTTTGTAGAAAGCAAACTCAAAAGCTAAAAGCTTGTCATATTTTTGTAATTGGGCTATTATTGAGCATGAAGATTGGAAATATACATAAAATACATGCTTTGTGAAGCGCTCACACAAGGCATGGGGGAGATTGAACCCAATTTGTCTCTTGTCTCTTGTCGTTCAAGCTCTTACATGGATTTTTGTGCAAAAAGGTAGAGTTCATTGTTCTTGGGGACCTTCAGGGATTCACTACGTGAGCTATCTGCGACCGATCTGCACACCAGTGGTATCAAAGCGGAGCAGAGATCAAGAGCTTCCAATCGCTACCAATCTCGAGCGAAGGCGGAGCTCCAGGAACAAACGGGCTCTACAGTCAATCTCGTCACGAACCCTCGATACAGGCAGACTTTTGGCGATCAAGAACCCCTGTTTCCACTGTCAGATCACGAAGGACCAAGCTCTACAGGCGGAGGACCACGCATACATCTCCATCATCAAGTCGTGGAGTTACAGAGATAAGCTTCATTAATTTTATCATAATTTCTTTCAATAAGCTTAAGAGAAAGCTTAAGAAGCTTATTAAGCTTCAAAACTTCAAGTCGAGCTGCAAGAAGAGGGCTCCGAATTTTTCGCGCGATCAAAAAACGGACCCCCCCCCCCTCACGAAATCGACGACGGCTGTTCCTAAGCTATTAAGCTTCACTTTCTTAAGTTAAGCCAAGCTCTGCAAGTCACACAGGTCGGACAAGTTGGCAAACTCCTGGTCCCGCACTTCTGAAGTCAAATTCAGCAAGTCAATTGAAATCAAGTTCTGCAAGTCGGCCTAAGTTCAGCAAGTCAACAACTCTGCAAGTCTGCTAAGTCTGCAACTCTGCAAGTCAGACTAAATCAGAATTGACTAGTGCTTAAAACTCCTAGAAGATTTGTTCGTATGCAAAAACTCTGAACTGGAAAGTTGTTCGCAGCAAGCTGTTCTACCTATCTACAAGTTCGTTGAAGTACTTTCAGCAAACGGATACAGAAATATTGCAGCTTTTCTGAAAATATACAAAGAAATACCAAAAAATACATAGCCTTGTAACCCCAAATTTGAGCTACGCTCATCCCGCTAACCTGATTTTGAGTGAGAAAGGTTTGTTGAGTTTTACAGGATGACTACCCCACATATAGATGATCCTATGACTGAAGACGACGTACCTGAGCCTACCATGGAACAAAAGCTGGATCTAATCATGCTACAATTGGAAGAAGAGCGAAGGGCTAGGCAAGCATTGCAAGTGCAATTGACAAAACTTCAAAGAGCGTCCACCGATAAAGAAGAACCTCAAGCTGAAGATTTGATTCGACGTACCATCGACGCCACTCTTGAAGCACAGACCATTCGCAAGGAATCCAAGATAAGTAAACGAAGTTTCAAGTTTCGCACTTTCAATGGTATACGAGAAGGAAAGACTGTTTTATCATTCATTAGCCAGTTTGATGACTATTTCCATGAGGAAACTTATCCCGAAAAAGATAAAATCAAGTGTGTTACTAATCATCTGATAGACAGAGCATCACTTTGGTGGACTGTAGTCCGCAAGAGCATAGAATGTCCTACTACTTGGGAAGATTTCAAGAAGAAGTTCATGCAGAATTTCCTTCCACCGCAATTTCATGAGAAGGCTATCAAGCAATGGGATTTACTTCAACAACGGGATCGTGAGCCTATTCCACAGTATACAGAGCGTTTTTGGAATGCACTCCTACAGCTACGCATGCTTGAAGATGTACCAGAGACGACACATAAGCGGAAGTATATGTCTGGACTTCTTGGACATTACTACGCTGAAGTGAACATGTTCAAGCCTGCTACCCTTGAAGACGCCATCTCCTTAGCTCACGACACTGAAGATAAGTTACGCGGAAGAGATAGACGACCACAGCAATTCCAAGCCAACGGTAATTATGGATCTAAACAATTCAATTCCAATTTTAGAAGGTTTAATCCAGGTCGTTTCTCATCACCATCTTTCCGCAAGAATTGGCCTAAACCACCTGCATTACCATCCACTGTCAATCCAAATCCTAAGCCTATTCCACAAGCAAATCCAAATGTACCCAGACTTCCAGCCATTGCAAATAATGTAACCAAAGCCAAGCCAATAGTATGCTACAAGTGTCACCAGCCAGGGCATCTCGCAGCAAATTGTCATTCAAAGAAGCCACCAGCACATATCAACTACCTTGGAGCCATGGACGAAGACGAGCATGAGGATATGCCATATTTTACTGAAGATGAGGATGATCCTACTACTACTTTCGACACTTTACCAGGTATGCCTACTCCACATTCATTGTTGACTATGAAATGTATGGTGCATGGAAAAGAAAGAACTATATTGCATGATGACAGTAGTACCCATGATTTTATTTCAGCAAAATTGGTAAAGGAATTGAAATTGCATACAGTACCTACGCATTATCGCATAAAAGCTACATTTTTAGGCACTAGGTACAATGGCACACAAGAAGTACAAGATTTAGAAATTCAAATTGGTTCATATATTGAAAGAAGAAATTTCTTAGTTGTTCCATTACAGTCAAGCGACATTAGTTTAGGAATGCCATGGAGACACCAGCATAATCCAAATATAGATTATTCCACGCACACAATGAATATTAATTTTCAAGGAAAATCTATTACATTATATGGTATGCATGCATCTCATATTTTTCCACTGCTTTCGCATACTCAAGCAAAACGTGCACTACGCAAGAATACTAAATCATATCTCATTTGGGTGAATGAATTGCACGCCAAGGAAAATCATATGCACCCTAGGCATAAGGAATTTCTTGCATATTTTAAAGACTATTTTGCAGAAGACCTACCACCAGGTTTACCACCTTCATGTCCAGAAGACCATAAGATTGATTTATTTCCTAGCACACAGCCACCTTGCAAAGCACCATATAGGCACAATCAAATAGAGCAAAAAGAAATCCAGAGTCAAGTTAAAGAATTACTAAATAGAGGCTTAATTCGACCTAGCAGTTCTCCATTCGGTGCACCTGTGCTCTTAGTCAAGAAAAAGAATAATACCTATCGTATGTGTATTGACTACCGAGCATTAAATAAGATCACTGTAAAGAATAGGTATCCTATACCTAGAGTTGATGACCTTATGGACAAACTACAAGGATCTTCTATATTTAGTAAAATTGACCTTAAGTCTGGATATCATTAGGTGAGGCTAGATAGAACTGATATATTTAAGGCTGCATTCAGGACACAGTTTGGCCATTACGAATTCTTAGTCATGCCATTCGGATTAACTAATGCACCTGCTACTTTCAATAGAATGATGAACCGTATTTTTCTGAAATATCAGTATTGTGTGATTGTTTTCTTTGATGATATTTTGGTGTTCAGTCAAAGTGAAAAAGAGCATTATGAGCATTTATCATTAGTTTTTCAATTACTGAAAGAAAATCAATTGTTTGCAAATCCTGAAAAGAGTGAATTCTTTAAGACAGAAATTGAGTATTTAGGACATATTGTATCAAAAGAAGGAATTAAAGTTGATCCTAAGAAAATTGATGCAATATTGCATTGGCCTGTTCCTAAAAATGTACATGAATTACGCTCATTCCTTGGTCTTGCTAGTTTTTATAGGAAGTTTGTACGTAATTTTTCATTACTTGCTTTACCATTAACCAAACTTCTTAAGAAAGGAATTATTTATCAATGGACTGAAACTCAGCAGAAATCCTTTGATTTACTGAAACGTGCATTAACTAATGCTCCTGTTCTACAATTGCCTGACTTTAACAAACCATTCTTTCTAGTTGTGACCGATGCTAGCGGATCAGGAATAGGAGCCGTACTAATTCAAGACAACTATCCAATACCATATTCTAGTTCTAAGCTGAAACCCTCTGAGCTCAAATATTCCACTTATGACAAAGAACTATTAGCAGTTGTACAAGCATTAAAACAATGGAAGCATTATTTAATGGGTTCAGAATTCATGATAAAGACCGACCAGCAAAGCATTAGACATCTACTTAGCCAACCCCAAATTTCTAACCGTCACATCAAATGGGCTTCCTTCATTCAAAGTTTTCATCCTATCATTCAATACCAACCTGGAAAAGAAAATGTAGTTGCTGATGCATTGAGTAGAAGACCTGCAATTCATAATATTTCTATCATATCTTTTGATTCTTTGATTGCTATGAAAGATGCATATCACCAGGATATTACTTTTCATTCTGATTGGCAAAAATTAGTTCAAAATAATTTCATTCCTGTTGATTCATTGTCATATAATGATGGATTTATGTTCTTTGAAAAGAGACTGTGTGTTACTATTCCATTCCGATCTTTTGTTTTGAATGAAATTCATTGTCCCCCATATCAAGGTCATAGAGGTATCATTTCTACATTACGCATGTTAACTGAAGATTTTTATTGGTCGCATATGGATGCAGATGTATCTAATTTCGTTTCTGAATGTTTGATTTGTCAAAGAATAAAGAGACATCATGGTAAACAGTATGGATTATTAATGCCTTTGTCTATTCCATCTAAACCTTGGGAACATATTTCTATGGATTTCATTACTGGTTTACCAAATACTAAATCTAACCATGACATGATTTGGACAATTGTAGATAGATTTAGTAAGCAAGCATATTTCATTGCATGTAAGAAAACTTTAACAGCATCACAAGCAGCACAGTTGTTTTTGAAAACTGTTTTTACTAACCATGGATTGCCAAAAGTGATTATTTCAGATCGTGATTCTAGATTTTGTAATAATTTTTGGATCACACTGTTTGCAAATCTAGGCACAAAGATTGATTTCTCATCTGCATTTCATCCAGAAACAAATGGACAAACAGAAGCCACAAATAGTACCATTCTAGATCTTTTATGTGCATACACTATCTCTAAACCTCAAACATGGGATACTCATTTGCATTTATTACAGTTTGCATATAACAATACACCGCACACATCTACAAAGAAAGCACCTTTTGAAGTTATTTATGGATATAGATTATCTACACCTGTTGCATCTTTGTCTAATAGAATTCAGAGTGCTGATGATATTGCTACTATGCATAACAGTATTTTTGATGAGGTTAAGGATATGATTGCTAAAGCCCAACAATCATATACCAAACAAGCCAACAAGAAAAGACAAGCCATGAATTTCTAAGTTGATGATTATGTTTGGCTTAGAATAGAAAAGCGTAGACTGCAAAGTTAGATAGACATCCAGTTGTCAAATTAGCTCCTAGATTCTATGGACCATTTAGAATCATTCATAAGATTAATGACAATGCATTCAAGTTAGAATTGCCATCTCATTGGAAAATTCATAATACATTTCATATTAGTTTATTGAGACCATTCAGAGGCCAATTACCTATCCACCCTGTTTATGAAAACCCACCTTTATTAGAAGAAGAGACTGAAATACTTGAACCAGAAGCCATCATAGACACTGACTACATGACCATTAGAACTGGCCGAAGGTATTCTAGATACCTAGTAAAATTTAAGAACCATCCTGTAGAGGAAGCACAATGGATGCACGCTAGAGACTTAAATGCTTTCCCCACTCTGTTAGCTCCACATTGAGCTAATAGCAATTGAGGTTAATTGCTATCCCACCCCGGGGGTATGATGCCAGGAGGCATATTCCACGGTGGATTCCATGCCACGGTGGATTCCGTGAGGTTTTACGGTGGATTCCGTAAACTTAGATGACCGGGGCTCATACACAAAGAGGATTCTTTGTGCGAGAAGTTGATGGGGACGCCTGTCCTTCTCGGGCGTTTCATTAATTTAGTGTGTACATGGGTGATTCCATAGTGGGTGATTCCGCAAAATGCATATTAAATTAATAAACGTTTATGAGTTTAGAGTGCGCACTCGTAATAAATTAAGGTTAGGATTTATTTCTAACCAGTTGATTTATTTATGTAGCTGAAGACTGCTAGGTATTCACTTTTGTCGGTTTAATTGTATTATTTTACTAACGATTGTGAATGCTTCAGTTGATGTGTAGAGATAGCAGCAGTTGCGGAGGAAAGCATTGGAGTTTAGCAAGTATTCGACCTTTGGACTATATTTTGATAGGCGCCACACCTATATTTTGTTATGTCTATAGAGACATTGATTATCGATTATTATTTTGTATGCGCTTATGCGCCCGGATATGTTATTTCTATTTGGACATTGAGATTGGGCGTGCCAGACTCTATGGGCACCGTCCATTAGCTTTATTTTCCTATTTTTGTAGAAAGCAAACTCAAAAGCTAAAAGCTTGTCATATTTTTGTAATTGGGCTATTATTGAGCATGAAGATTGGAAATATACATAAAATACATGCTTTGTGAAGCGCTCACACAAGGCATGGGGGAGATTGAACCCAATTTGTCTCTTGCCTCTTGTCGTGCATGCTTTTACATGGATTTTTGTGCAAAAAGGTAGAGTTCATTGTTCTTGGGGACCTTCAGGGATTCACTACATGAGCTATCTGCGACCGATCTGCGCACCAGGAACAATGCATAGTTCCCTCTTTTTGCATTGAATACCTTATCAAGATATCTTGTAGGGTATCCTATTAGGTGGAATGCAGACAACATAATGTTTTTGGAGAAACAAGAAGTTATGAGAATTTTTTGTCAAGGCCCTAGCTCCCAGAAACTATATGCCAAATACCACTTAGCATATGCATCATTCAGGCTGATGAACTGGGATCAAGGATCCCAATATGCTTGCAAAATATGGAAAAAGGCACTTTCTTAGAAGTAGATCAATTCCAAAAATTGATCAACAATCTTTAAATGAACTAGAGCAAAAATTACAAGAAGAAGCTAGGCCATCTTCAAAGAGGCCAAGAGGAGAGGAGTGAGCTTCATTGTTGTATACTCAAGAATAGTGTTTTTTTTTTTGAAAAAGTGAGTTGTATATTTGCTATGTAAAATGTTTCCTCCAAAAACAGATAATTGATAAGTGCTCCTCAGTGTCAAAATTTCTACAAACACATCAAGTATTTATGAGAAACTATTGGTTACAGGTATCCAAGTTTTTCCTTGCCTTTGTCTAGTTTGTTGCCACATAGTATGTTTGATTGATGCATCAGAATTCTTCCACAATTCTTTTCTTCTTTGTCTCTCCAAATGTTGTATTTCTTTGTTGATTTCAGATGTTCTTAACTAGTTATTTTCTATTAGCTATATGGACAAGCTTTATATATGTCCATTACTGTAATTCTTCTAAACTATTGACTCTCTCTACTCCTCCACCATGTCTTGTATGGATGAAATAGATGGTACATGCTTGATAATGGGTTTTCTCCATACCTTGAGTTGACCATACTGATAAACTACCATATTCCTTGGCAAACCAAGGGGTGTGGTTATATATAATATGCTATCAAATCATAAGAAATGGATGCCAGATTAGCTTCATGCACCTGCGATTAACCAATTATACTTTATCAGATATTATGAAGATAATGTACCATGTAGTGGGTAATGTATTGGTATATCCATGCACTAACTATTGCCTTTTTAAATTTGTCCCCAATGCTATTTCAAAGGCCTAGTAGTCATCTAAGTTCCATCCGTGCATGTCACAAAACTTAAAGATTGTATCTAAAGACTTCCAAATGTTGGCCTTGCATGATCATGCTTCACCACTATCAGCATGGTCCACAATTGCATTGTGGATGCACTTCCACCTATTGAATTGAATTCTTTGAGTGGAATGTTTTTTTTTACTAGGATTATCAAAGGGTGGTGGAGATAAAAACCTCAGTGCTTTCACACCTCCAACATAGAGTTTCTTTGGTATGTCTTGATCACCCTTTGACCTTTTATCGTCCCTTTCAATCTTCACATTTCCACCATGAAAACCAATGCTAATAATGCCTTCTCAAGTGCTACAATTTCCTTGACCTGCATAGACCTAGGTCACATTGTCCAAGCAAAACATATATACAAGAAAAGTAATTTCTCAATGATCTTGCATAGACCATGCATTGTGTAGATATGGAGTCGAGACAAGGGAATATCTAAAACTGCTCTCAAACTTGGATCTTTGAGGTGCCTATTGGGTGCCTCTTTCCAATTCCTTTTTTCAAGTTCCTTTGCAGCATGCATGCAATATATGCATGGGCTCTTTGAATTGGCCCCTTTTGAGACATTGTACATACACTTGAGGGTCTTCAAATCACTAGCTAGATGCCACTCTACTTTGAATCTTTTAAATCCTTCCATGTCCCAAAATTCTCCCATTCCTTTGCTCTCTAATGATTGGGGGTATATTTGTCTTGTGGAAAATCCAATGTAAGGTTTCAAAATTCTCGAAAATGACTTGGAATACACACATATTATAAGCATGTGACAAAAAAATAGTATTAGCATAAGTAAACTTCCAATTTAAAATATATTTCTTACCTCAAAGGACCCCATAGAGAATATATTGTTCTTTGACTAGACACTAAACCATTTTGGATTGTGCTTTGAAATTGTTGGATCGAGTGCTCTATTGATCAGGGTGATGGTAACCCGTTCTAGCTTTTTATCCTCATAATATGGCACTCATCGAGCTTGAGTACAAATTTCAGGAGACCATCACATTCATCAGGAGTCACCTCAAATAATTGAGTAGAGTATGACTGTAGGGCCTCTAAGTTGTAAAATATATTGTTGTATCTGTTGTAAACCATTACCTCCCCTAGTTCCAAATGATACGTATCTTTGATATGAAATGAAGCTCCTAGAAATTAGGAAGTATAGTGTTAAAAGAAATAGTTGTTATGAAAATAGAGATATACAATTTACATGAGGAAGATCTTATTGATGACAATGATAATCGGTTTTTATAGTAGTATCAACATATATGAGAAATGAAAAAAGTTAGGTGGATGTATGGTGTAAGCTCCTTGGCTTGGACGGGACACTTAATTCATGTAGTTATTCCCGAATCCAGAGGCAAAGTTGTACAACTTGATCATTCACTTGTTTTTGCATTCTTTTGAGTGATATTGGATTTGGCAATATTGATCCTTGCAGCTTAGATTCCTTTATCTTCTTGTAAGAGATTTGTAAATAGCTATGTATCCCCTGCTAAATATAGTTCTTTCATCAAACAAAGCAGCTTGCATGTCACTTGAGCTAAGTTAACTCCCTCTCAAGAAAATCTCAATCTCCTATTTTGCAAGATTTTGATACTTTGGATCCTTCAATATTTCTTTGATAGCATCCTCATCTAGAACCATTTTAAAGTGTTCAATTGATGCCTCCATGCTTGAAGCCGTTTCCTCATTGGGTTGTAGGATATCCCTATATTTACAATTAAAAATGCACTACAACTTATACCAATGTTAAAAGCAACGAAAATGTAAATAACAAAATTTTCCTCCGTCGTCGCAAAAAGTGTCGTTATTGGTGACGCCATAGAACAGTCGGTATCAGCATCATTATTGGCATCAGTATTAGTATCGCTGATACCGACGCCAATAATGATGCTAATACCGATGCTCTGTGACACTAATAACGACACCAATAACAACGTGAGCAGTAAATTTACGACGCTAATAGCGATGGTAATAGGGAAAAAAAAATTTGTGGCAGGGCAGCAAGTTGCCCTGCCACATATAGCACTGTGTGCTTTATTTGGGCCATACAAAATAGTTTATGCACTGTGTACAATGCTCATGTAAACAAAAACAAAGTATACTGAAATCATAACACTAATACATGAAATAAATACATGATCGCATAATGAAAGCGACTGATACAATCATGACAAGATATCACTACTACATAGAAAATGTCTACACAGATTAGGCAACCAAAAAAGAAAGGTGTGTGAGCTCCAGGGATCCAAGGGTGAGCTACATATCCTTGCCATCCGAAAGCTCGTCCCACGGCAAAGGAGCATGGAATGGACTCTGCAAAAAAAGAAACAACAACACATCAGTCCACCATACAATAGTGTATTCTAATTAAACATGGTAACTACGGACAAGAAAGATGAGTGACTTACAAGGCCGCCGCGTCTATGCAATCGGTCGATCAATGCAGTGAGACCATGCCTCTTTGCATATCGAGTCTCAAGGCCGATCACGATTTGTAATGGAGTGCTGCAAAGAAAACAAAATATTAACTGTTAGAAACATGATTGTCAGTACAAATGATATTGCAAAAAAATAAACAAGCAAAACAAAAGAAAAACTTATAAAGTCCTCCAAATATGTCATGTGGCCGCCACTCCCAAGATGATGGACCACTCCGGCCTCTAGTCGTGCCCTCACCGCCTCGCGCTGCTGACTCCAATGTCTTGGAGAATCTGTAGCCCCCTCCCTCAGTTGTTGGCGCCAGTTGTCTGCGTCTAGCCACTTGGGCTTTGCAGCCCCACTCTTGAGTGCCTTGCGTGCATCTGATCGTCTGTGTGACATATATGCATGCATGCAGTCCATCATCCAGCCTATAGAAAATCTATCTATTGAGGTTGGAACCGGAAACTCCTCATGCAAGGAAACTACTATGTAGTCCTTGCTCTCCTCTGGTATGTTCTTCCAATGATCTAAGATGTTGTGCCGAAAAACTTGTTGGCACAACTCTCTCATGCGAGCCATCACCCTCTTCCCCTCATCATTCATGATGATGGCTCCTAACCTATCATGAACTAGATAGGCATATCCCCCTGGGGTATGCCTAAGATGGATCCTCTCCCACCTGCGTCCACGCTCCTGGGCATATCCAAGAGAACCCTGTGCATCCGGTGTATCGACCGGGGTAATATCTGTCAGAGTGGCACCCATAGGGATGCCATCCATACGGCTCGGCAAAAGCCGGAGTAACTAGAGTAGACGTCTCCACAGGTGTGACAAATCTTGGAGGTGACAGAACTCTAGCAGAACGACGAGACAGAGACATTGCATCCGTGCCTCCACAGCATCCACCTGAGCCTGAGCCACACTCCCTCGAACCGCCACGAGAGTCACGAGTTGCACCTATATCCTGTGCCGACCGTGGGCTCACTACCTCCGTATCTCTGTAGCATCCCCCTAACCTTGAAACACTCCCTCCCTTTGGCCCAAGTCTGGAGCATCGACCTCGTCTTCTCGAAGCTAAAGCATTCGATCGCGCCAAAGTAGATCTAGCAGAGCGGCCTGACGATGTCCGAGACAGCTCCTAGTCTACCATGTCTTTGAATCTCGCGATCTGGTCTAGAGACATACGCGTGAAGATATCATGTAACTGCTCATCGCTCATCCCTTGACTCATCCTGAAAATGTCACCTGCACAGACAAAAAATGATGTTAGCATAATCAATTTAAATCATACAAAGAATGATAATATAAATCCTAAAAAAATGATCTCACTTAAAATGCATATTTTATGTACCCTTATAAGCGATTGATCAACGAATTGAGTAAGTGGATGCTTCAAGTATGAAGTATCATATGGTCCCATGTCAATCTCCTGACACAACTCCGCATACACTGGAAGGTCGATAGACATGTCACCACAAAAGGATGAGTCCATCTCATTCTCAAAGAATTCTTGGACTCCTGTATTTCCATCATTGTTAGCCGATGCTGGCTCCAAGCTTTCGATGGCCTCCAACCCTTGCAATATCGACCCCTCTATTTGCATATTGTCTTCATCTATGCTCAGAACATTGCTTTGATCATATGCTCTTGTACTTCGGGAAGCTGAAGGTATAACATACCACCATCGAGGTTATCGAGGGTTTGGATAGAAGATTACTTGTTCACAAACACATACAAGAGAGTTTAAACTATTGTGACATGTATTATGTCGTAATACAATTAACAAACAAGTGAGTTCATGCACTTGTTCACAATGGGCTGGCAACACAAAGGTGTCGCACAAATCCGTCCCGTTTTTTCAGAATCTATTTCGAGAAATCCAGATGGACCTCGGTGAACTATTGCTCCAGCTCCTTCAAGTACCACTTTGAACCATTGCACATCGAATAGTATCATGGAGAAGCCACGGTAATCCACCGTAATAATACTTTGCAAGTTTTCAAAATACTCAATCTCATCTATAACCGTGTTTGGATCAATTGCTCATTATCGGCTCTCCTGCTCAAACCTTGCCATGATACCATAGTCCATTGTGGAGCACATTTTGTCAATACGCTCCACGCGAAAATTCCGTCCGCACGACCACGCTGCACTATATATTTTGTACTGTAAATTGAAACACTCAAATTAGATGTCACATATAAAATATGGATACGACAAATCCTAAACACCTCATCAACTTTAGACTATATCCCCTCGAGAATTCCCACTCCTCCATTGAGACCTCTGCCCCTTCGCAAGACGATGCGGTCAAAGCTCCATGCAACCATCGTGTTGACATAAACCAGGCATCTCCTCCATGCCCTTGGGATATCGAATCGGTCGATGACGCGTACTACGTCGAAATTCAGATCGCGCTTCCTCTCGATCTTGCCTAGTGATCTGGTACTTGGCGATCCACGTCTCCATAGAGGCATGGTGCAACATACAAAAGCAATTCACCTTCTCCTCCATTGTAGCATCCA
This sequence comes from Lygodium microphyllum, assembly GCF_053477565.2. Classification (NCBI taxonomy): domain Eukaryota; kingdom Viridiplantae; phylum Streptophyta; class Polypodiopsida; order Schizaeales; family Lygodiaceae; genus Lygodium; species Lygodium microphyllum. The sequence continues at coordinate 132,589,094 of NC_141139.1, read as the reverse complement.
TTCTTTTTTCTACCCCATTTCCGACCACCATATCTCCCATCAGTCTATCATCGTCCTTCAATGACCATAGCATTTTGTTGTCTGGATCCACTGTTGGTAGTCATTGTGAAATATGCACTAGCACCTCAGACACCAACCAACCTTCAGCCATGCTACCTTCTGGCCGATCTCGTTGTCGCACAAAGCCTTTCAGGGTTTTCATGAAGCGCTCCAAGAAGAACATCCATCGTGTATGGACAGATCCAGCAATCTCCACTTCGTCTACAAGATGCATAAGAAGGTGGATTTGCATCGTGAGTATGCTGGTAGGAAAGTATTTCTCAAAGAGACAGACCGTCTCCACTGCTCCCCACCTCACAGATTCAATAGAGGACGTCTTAATCTCCTTCTGTGAGATCTATCTCCACATATACCAAAGCATGATCTCTAGCTTGATGGTTGCATATATACTACTACTACTCATGGAATAAACCTTAAAATAGTTACTATGCTCAAATATATGCGTGTTAGAGTAGAAATTTGTTCCTAAGACTATTCCAAGGAAGAAAGAGGGTTAATGATAAAAGAGTGTCCTTCCTTGCAAGTGATTTTATATTATATTTTTTAATTAAAATTGATAGTTGAGGATGAGTTTCCTAAGAGATCTTGTGGTGATGCTGTTTTAGTTTTGCGAAGCATATGAATGATGCTGTTTTAGTTTTTTGTATTTGCCTTTTTAAGAAGAGATTGATTTTTATGGAATATCCAAAGTTATTTTTGGATTTACGTTATGAAAAATGAATGTTTTTCTAACTGATATGCTGATTTCCTTCGTTGTATACTTGCATGGTGGAGGCTAGGACAAGCCCCGTGTATGAGAGTTCTCTTTACAGGAAGAACATTATGCTAGGAGGCACAAGTGTGCTTGGGTTCTCTAGCCATATATCCCTTAGGTTTGTTGAGGATCGGCCTAACCCCTATGAGCCTAGGATGAGCTTATTGTAAGGCCTTATTTCCTTTTCTCTCTTTCTCTCTCTCTCTCTCTCATTTCCTCTCCCTCCCTCACCCTCACCCTCTCTTTCTCTCTTTCCCTATTAGGTTTAATGATTTTTCTCTCTTTTTCTCTCTTCTCTCCCTCTCTCATTTTTTCTCTCTCCTCTCCCTCTCTCATTTCCTTTTCTCTCTTTCTCTCCCTCTCTCATTTCCTCTCCCTCCCTCACCCTCACCCTCTCTTTCTCTCTTTCCCTATTAGAATTAATGATTTTTTTCTCTTTTTCTCTCTCCTCTCCCTCTCTCATTTTTATCTCTCCTCTCCCTCTCTCATTTCATTTTCTCTCTTTCTCTCCCTCTCTCATTTTCTCTCCCTCCCTCACCCTGACCCTCTCTTTCCCTATAGATTTAATGATTTTCTCTCTTTTTCTCTCTCCTCTCTCTCTCATTTCTTTTTCTATCTCCTCTCCCTCTCTCATTTCCTTTTCTCTCTTCCTTTCCTCTCTCATTTCCTCTCCCTCCCTCACCCTCACCCTCACCTTCTCTTTCTCTCTTTCCCTATTATGTTTAACATATTTTCTCTCTTTTTCTCTCTTCTCTCATTCTCTCATTTTATTTTGCTCTCTTCCTCTTCCTCTCTCATTTCTTCTCCCTTCCTCTCCCTCTCTAATTTCCCTATTATGTTTAATGTCTCCCTCCCCCTCTCTCATTTCCTCTCCCTCCCTCTCTCCCTCCCTCTCCCTCTCCCTCTCCTTCTCTTTCTCTCTCTCTCCCTCCCTCTCTCTCTCTCTCATTTCCTCCCTCACCCTCACCCTCACCCTCTCTTTCTCTCTTTCCCTATTATGTTTAACATCCTTTCTCTCTTTTTCTCTCTCCTCTCATTCTCTCATTTTTTCTCTCTCCTCTCCCTCTCTCATTTCCCTATTATGTTTAATGTCTCCCTCCCTCTCCCTCTCCATCCTTCTTCCTTTCCCATTTCCTCCCCCTCTCCCTCTCCCTCTCTTTTTCCCTCCCTCTCCCTCTCTCATTTCCTCCCTCTCCCTCTGCCTCTCTCTCATTTTCCTATTATTATTATTAATGTCTCCCTCCCCCTCCCTCTCTCATTTCTTCTCCCTCTCTCATTTTCCTATTATGTTTAATGTCTCCCTCTCCCTCTCCCTCTCTCATTTCCCCTCCCTCCCCCTCTCTTTCTCTCTCCCTCCCTCTTCCTTTCCCATTTCCTCCCCCTCCCCCTCTCTTTCTCTCTCTCTCCTTCTCTCTCCCTCTCTCATTTCCTCCCCCTCCCTCTCCCATTTCCTCCCTCTCCCTCTCCCTCTCCCTCTCCCTCTCTTTCCCTCTCTTTCTCTCTCATTTCCTCTCCCTCTCTCAATATACACAAATTATACAAAAAACACGTAAAAGAGAGAGAGAATGCACTCTCCCTCCCTCTCCCTCTCTCATTTTCTCCCCCTCCCTCTCCCATTTCCTCCCTCTCTTTCTCTCTCATTTACTCTCCCTCTCTCAATATACACAAATTAAACCCTAAACAAGTAAAAGAGAGAGAGAGAGAATGCACTCACTATAAAGACTCAAAGAAGGGTTTGGCGGCTCCTCTTCGTGACGGCGGCTCCTCTTTGCCCTCCGTACACCTCCTCCTCTTCTTCGCGAACAACGGCGGCGGCGATGAGAAGCCTTCTTTCTCTCTTTCTCCCCCTCTAAGCAAAACGGTCTCTCTCTCTCTCTCTCTCTCTCTCTCTCTCTCTCTCTCTCTCTCTCTCTCTCTCTCAAACTTTCGTAAATGCACGAAATGAAATGCGCTCGGGTTTCGGCCCACGTTTTTTTTCTATGGGTACCATCACTATTTGCGTCGCTATTAGCATCGCATAGCGACGCCGCTATTTATCGTCGCTAATCGATGTCGCTATGGCATGATATCCTTGTAGTGATGTTCAATAATCATAAATTATTTTACAAACACTTTATGAGATGGTGAAAAAAGTAACAAAGAGCTTATATACTTCACTGCATATATTCTTTTCTTAATAACACCGCTTCATGTCTTGAATATTTGGAAGTTTCCTGCATCATTTGCAAACCCCCAATATTGTTTCTTTAAGCCTAAATTGATCTCTTTGTTTCTCTAGCTCTAAAATGCTCTCCTTATTCTGCAGCAATTTGTGCTTACATCGCTCTAATGTTTGCCTCAAAGTGGCATTCTCCTTCTCTCTAACAAATCTCTTTCTTGTGTACATTGCTAATGGCATCTAAATGTTGAGTGTATCCTAAGAGGCCATTATAACCATTTCCAACAAAGCTTAGTAAGGATGTAATAACCCTGAATGGAGGCACGGAGTTTGTAGGGGAGCTATGGAGCTCTACCTCGAGACCTACTGACCGCTTGATCAAGCATTTCAAGCCGGGCGGCCATAGCTACCTCTCACATAGCCGACGTGCAATGCCTACCTTGCGGGTGTAGTGAGCTTACCTTGATGCTCGATCGAGTTCCCTCCTCTCTCTCACACTTCGGTAGCTCCACGATCCTTGTGGCAAATTCAAGAAACCTCAAGCCCCCTCCATCAAGCTCCATCCTCCATAGCCATGCGAGACAAGAGAAGAGAAGAAGGGAAGGAAAGATGAAGAGAGAAGATGGAGAGCTTCTTCTCCACGATCCCTCACTCTCACACACTCGCTCCCTCACTCCCTCACACTCCCTCAATCCCTCACTCAAGCACAAGCATGAAGGTAAGAAGCAAGAGAAGAGGAAGAAGAAGCTTTAGCCACGCCCAAGAATGAGCTTCTCATTCACTTTTGAATTTTATATATATGCCCTACCTTTTGGGCGGTCATCCACACTTTTTTACATGGCTGACCATTAGCCTAGGTCCTCTTTTCCTATTTTCCACCATTCTAACTTATCCCATTTCCACTAATGCATACAATTTGCATAGGAATGAGCCCGACGCTCTTTTTACAAGGATTCGAGAGAGCCTTCATATTTAATGGTGCACTTTTACTCTTTTCTTTTCTCGAGGCGACACCGTCATTCAAATCATTCAAATTTTTAGGCTTCCATTTTTTCCGCACTTCTGCTCCATTTTCCGTTCCTCTGTGCTGCGGTATTCCCACATCTCTGCTCCATTTTCCGTTCCTCTATGCTGCGGTAAACATTACCCCCCTCCTAGCAGAGTGCTAGTCCCATGGCACTGGGGTGGGGAGCAGCAGCAAAGTTGGGATTGGTGCTAAGTGAAATTGGCGGGTAGATGACCACGATAAAAAAGGCGGTGCTGTGAAAGAGACATGATGGGGTGTTGATTTCTGATGATTTGGAGAGGTTCCAGCTTGCTTTGATCTTCATGAAGGTGCTCAGCCTTTGTTACCCAGTTGGAATTTGTTGTTAGCGATGATTGTCAAAACCGGGGCTCCATGAGCAGTGGAAGAACATGTGGTTCTAAGATCTATGCCAATGGCAGGCCCCGACTGAGTTACAAACAGCTTGCAAGAGAAGGATGTGCACTCCCTAAGGGATGTGTTCGTCTCTCGGTGAGGTGTAAGTGCATGTGCAGTGGAACTGGGAGATGGGTCTAACCTTGGGCAAGCCCGTGGTAATGTCCCACTTGAGGACCTAGTTCGTGTGTTGTTGGAGGTGTAGTGCAGAGCTTAGTGTGACAGGTCTGGAAGTCCTACCCTTGATGTGCCCTAAGCGTGAAGTCAGGAGAGGGGCTAGGAGTGAACCCTAGGTGCGGTGATGAAAGTGAGGCTTTGTGCCCTTGTCTTGCTTGCTTTTCTTTCCGTTCTTTCCTCCCTTTTTTTTGTTTGAAGACTGTATACATAGAAGGCATTTGGCTAGTGTCGATCACCGTCAGCCGAAGCGCGGGGTGGTCACAGGCATTGGGATAGAAAGGCACGACTTTGGAGGTATTCTTTAATAGCAGCCCATGCCTTCAAAGGTGTGGATGACAAAAAAGGGATGGTCATACCTCGTGAAGCGGGTGTCATTCATGTTTTCTAAGAGTTCTAAGTAAAAAGAGGGAAGTAGGGTTGCCCTCATCATTAATCTAGTCATAGCTCTACTATCTATTCCTAGATTGATGTCAAAAAAGAGGGGGGGAAGGTGGGATTCCTCAACAGTAGGCTTCTGTATTAATAGGAATTTGATCAACCTAAGATAATTGCAGGTGGTTAGGAAGGTAGGATCCGGGCAGGAGGAGAAGTTCGCGAGGAAACGGTTGATGGATGGAAGGATATCCTCTACTCTAAAAACTAAGCATTCCTCGAGAGTTTGGGCATTTACATTATATATTCTAGGAAAATCAAAATCCATATGAATAGTGTGGTCATAATGCACTCCATGCCGGCGGGGGTAGGGCATGTAGGTGGGGTCATTTCGTTCCTCGGGGAATGAGCTACAGAAGGCGATCTAGGCGTCAAAATTGACGTTCCAAATCCTCCTCTGCCACTTCGACTGCACCTCGTAGCCTTGGACGGATTTGGGAATCCGGTTCATCTTGTCCTGCCAGTAATCTGCGGGCTCTTGCCTCCACCTGGTTATAATTAGGCTCCTCTCTTTCATCCATCTGTTTGCCAGGTCATTGGCCAGGTCCTTGATCTTGGATAGGATGCTTAGAGGCAACGCACGGTCCAGCGAGCGTGGATAGGAAAATGACAGCTCAAATGGTCTCATCTGGAACTCCCGCTCATGCTAGATGATCAATTCCTGAGGCCAATCGATAGGGTTGGGGTCCCCTCGTAGTGGTACCGGCTCGTCAAAGAACTGTCTGGGTAGTGACCGTGCTCTGCATTGTGCATCCTCTACCAGCTCCTGCCTCCTTCTTCTGGCTGCCATGATGCGCTCAGCATGTGGGCATCTTCAGGCTTGTCTGATGGGAGGTCTGATAGAGGGGGATTGGGCGTTTTTCATTGTTCTTCGTCGGCCTCCTGCTCCAAATCCGGGCCCTCCTCGGTATCTTGTTCAACCACTGCTGGGGTCGTTGGTGGTGGTGGTGTGGGCTCTGCTCATGTTCTTCGAACCCAAGTTTCTTGAGCTCAACAGTGGAGAGGCCGACACTGCACAAGTAGTGGAACTGCTACTCCTTGGTGAGTCCCATGCCAGTGGGGATCTCCCATTCCTGAAGGCCATATCTTAGTGCCCGGGTAGTCAACTCCAGTTTTCTTCTCACCTTCTCCACTAAATCATTGCCCTGTGCTTGGGTGACATGTAGCACGATGCTGAGAAAGGCTTGCCTCTGTGCGTTGGTGCATATATCGGCTGCTTCAGCCCTGGATTCGGCAAGCACTCTCTCGCACTCTGCCACCACCAAGCGCTCTGTTAATTTTCTAATTCTTTCGAAGTTTTTCATTTCCCATGCGTTGGCCCTTTCATCCATCTTTCTTCTTTCTTCTTCCAGCTCACTTGCTAGTGTAGTTACCATCTGTTTTGCTGTTCGTTCGTTAAGGCCCAGAGTTGGTGCCACTCCTTGGACTTCCAAGCCAGCTGTTCTTTGGCGAGTTCTTTCACTTGATTTGCGATACTGAATTTTTGTTCTGCCTCAGCGATTAGTTCTGACCTTTCCTGCGCTAACTGCTCGTGGTTTTGGATCTCTGCAAGGTGCAGTCTTCGTTGCATGAAGGCCATGGCCATGAGGGCCTTTGCGTCTTCCTTGGCAACTTCCAATGCACCTTGCAGCCGTTGTGCCTCCTGTTGTTGTTCTTGTGCTTCTGTTGCGAGGGTTGCCAGTTGTTCCCGTGCTAGGAACTCTATCTCCCTATCCAGCCTATTTTGTTCCTTGAGTTTATACTAAATCTTTGCCATGGTATTCCCCTGCCACTCGCTTGGATCACCTTCTTGAGTTGCCAATGGTCTATACCCCTCAAGTCTAGCTATTCTCTGCTCTAGGTCAGCATATTGTTGCACTAGCAACTTTAATTTCCACTACTCGGCCACCACCAATTTTGTTCTTCGTCCTCTAGTCTCTGTCTCAGGTGGTTTTCATTATCCTAGGCCTCTCTTTTTTGCTTCCAGCTGATCTTGTAATGCCTTGACCTCCCTTTGCCGATTAGCTCCTTGCCTTGAAACTTCGAGCCTTGAGGCTGCCAAAGTTTCCCTTTCCTTTTCCAGCTCCAACAGGGCTACCTTCTTTTCCTCCTTTGCCTTATCCAACTGCACTAGGAGCTCGGCCACGTAGGTGTCATAGTCTGCACCAAGTGGCATGGAGATAGGAGTTGTGGTGGTTGACACTTCGAGTTTTTGTCGTTTCGATTTTCTTGGACTCAGCATAGCAGTGGCAAGTCTTTTTGCTCCAAGTTCTGGGACAATCTGCATCATGCTCATCAGTTGGGCGGTGTCTAGAGAGGGCGTTGGTCGTGGGGCAATTGGGGTGTCTGTTTGGTGCTGGCACGAAAGAAGGAGGCAGGGGGTGTAACAGCGACTTCCCCTTGCCTACAATTATTGGGGCTGCCCTCGCGGCGCTGCCACTTGCTTCAGCCTCATGGTGAGGACTATAGGGGTTGATTTCTCCTCTTCCATGAGTTTCTTCAACAGACTTGCGAGTGGCCTCAACCAACTCAGCTCGTGGGCTTCCACTTCCGCCCTTCTTTGTTGTTCCTCCTCTGCCTTTTTTGACTCCTCTTTAACTCTTTCGAGTTCCTCCTCCTCCTCCTTCAATAGACCTGCGAGTGGCCTCAGCCAACTCAGCCAGTTCCTTCATCCTCAGCTTGTGGGCTTCCTCTTCTGCCCTTCTTTGTCGTTCCTCCTCTGCCTTTTTTGACTCCTCGTTAACTCTTTCGAGTTTCTCCTCCTTCTCCTTCTACAGTTGTTCTTCCAACCTACCTGACTCTTTTTGAGCCCTCTTCACCTCGGCCCGCTCCGCTTTGCTCAATCTCTTTCCCTTCTTTTGGCTCTTGCCATTCTTCATTTGCTTTTGAGGCTCGACCTTGCGTGGGTGGTACTTCAAGCTCTCCTTTATCGCTAGCTGTCCTTTTGCTCGAGCCTTCCTCCTCATGATGTGGTGAGCCTTGGTGCTTAACTTGCTCTCCCTCCATGCTGGCATCCTTGATGGCCTCATCAATGATTGCTATGAGGATACCTCCATACCTGATCGTAGAGGCTTTGATGGCAGTTTTCTTCCTTGTGGATCGTGCGGTGGAGACCGGAGATTCCCCATTGGCTGGGCTGCGGGCCGGAGCTAGAAGGGCGGTTGAACTCTTTATAGTCTTCTGGGCAAAGCCATTCCAGTCCACCTCCTCCGGGACTCCTGCCGCAATGCTTTCCAGTAGTGGCATGCTGATTCTATTCATGAGTGCGTTGTATCTGTGGCTGGAGAAGAGAGAATGGATCATCTTAGCCTGCATCCTCGTCGCCGGCTCTGGAATGTCAGCTAGACTAATTCCATCGACCGTGTGCACATCTTCTTTTCTGGCTCCCAGCATGGTGTACACATCTCTTTTTGGGCATCTTTCTTTTTTGGGCACAAGTCCCAGGGCTCTTTCAACAGTGACTGCATTAAGGGGCACCTGTACCCTTCTTTCTTGATCACCTGCCCTTACCGTGACTGTGCCATAGCTTCGTCCTTCATCAAAATTCCTTAAGAAATCTACGCACATGTTGTAGTCTACTGCCTGCCCGACCTTCTCTATGTACTTTTGGAGGCTACATTTGTCCACCAGCTCTCTTACGGCCGGCTCCTCCGAGATGGCTTCATCCAGGTTCATGGTATGCTTGAATGTAAATTGACTGAATCTCCACGTCTCGATGCTGAATCCATATTTCTTTAGCTCGCTTCCGTAAATGAAAGTCTACCATGTCCTACCATGGTAGGTGCCTGTCATTACCCAAGTCAACATTAGAGTTACGATTTGATTCATTCCTAGCATACCCCAAGAAAAAATGTGTGTGACAATTTGTCGGGTGGATTCAAGGGGATGAAACTTTTAGAAATAATTCATAACCAACATCTACTTCCTCCTTGCTTTCTTTCCTATTTGAATTTAGTTGAGCACTGTTAGCCTTTACACTTCTTGCTACATCACTTGGTTAGTCCCTTGGTTGTCACTTGCTTTTCCCCCCTTTTTCCTAAGTGGTACGGGGATCCTTTTCAGGATTTGCAAGGGAGGGGGGGAAGGCTTGCATGGGCTGTGTGGGGCGAGCTACTTGGCCAACGGCTAGGTATAAAGGTTAGGGTTGTACTCAAACTAGGTATGATGATCAAGTTCACATGGCTGTAGGGAAGCTTGAGTGATGTAGATCAAGACATCATGAAAAATGTCCCCTGAGCTGAGGCGACTAGCAATGTGCAACTCCTCTTTTGTGAGGAACTGGTCAATGTATAGATGGGCCAATACCTGATCATCTAAGTGTAAGTTGTGTGTAATGGCCAAAACTCTGAATGAAAGAGGTGCCACGTATGTAGCGTCGCGTTCAATTGTTTTGATTGCCCTCCTTTGCTCAACATTGGTCATGATCCAGTGGCCTTTTTTCTCCCATTGGAGTCGTAAGGCATACCACAGTTGCAAGAATGGAGAAGCAGAGCTAGCAAGCTGCGTGAGCGCTTCCAGTTCTCGTTCAGGAGTAGAGCGAGTAGGTTTGCGATACGAGGTGACTAGTCGTCTGAGAACATCTTGTTCCTTCAAGATTTCTCCATTAGCGATTAGCTCGGTCGCAACTTTGGAAAATTTGATGGTCATGAACTCGTAGTCTTCCCAAGTGCATGGCAACGAGCGAACATCAAAAGCGAGGGGTTTGTCAATAAGTCCTAGGTCAAGCCTCTCATAGCTTCTAGAAAATGTAGTGAAGGTGTCATCCAACTCCTTGATGCATGTCACTACGTCATTCCTCGAGGTCTCAGCGAGATCCTTGGCCGTTGAAAGGAAGGATCATCTTTCGTACGAAGGCTTAAGACCTACTAGTGGCGATGGCGCAGTTGGGCTAGACAATGGCGACTCCCTTGCGGGCATCGCCCATGGGACTTTGCACTCTGGATCATTTGGAAAAGCTGCAGTGGGCTCCCACGCCATAGGAGGCGTGCTGCAATCCATTCGAGCGGGCATGGGGGTGTGCACCTCCTCTAACCTGGATGGTGCTGGGTCATCCAATTTGGGACACTGAATGTGTTGGGTGCCCTTAATCATCACAGTTGCTAGTTCGACGTTCTTTGCGACTTGTGTTTTGCCTGTGCCAGCCTGTCCAACTGGAGTGGGGTTGCCCAGAGTTGATCTTCTTGGGTGTCTACCCTTAGGCACCCATATCTAGGGTTGCCCTCATAGTATCCTTGTGCTAGCAGGAGATCTTTTGATATCCATCGTGGTGTGGCAGTGCGCCCATGTCGATGGTGCCTGGGGTGCCTCTTAGGCTGTGACTGATAGTTTTTGTGGTTAGGGGCGTGCTTCTGCGGTCTACCAGGAGGTGGCGCTCGCCGTTTTGGCACCCATATGCGCATGGGCTCCCTGGCCATGTGAATGGCTTGGGTGGGTTTGCTTCTGGCGGTTGGAGCATGGGGTAATATATCCATGCCCTTCTCCTTAGGCTTGGTCGTGGGGGTCTCTATCGGTGGCTCTACAGTTGTAGAAGGCGCAAGATGGCCCTTGCTGAAAGTAGTTACTATGCGCACATTGCCCACGGTCAGATGGATGCGATCTAGGTTGTAGTCCACATTACAGTTTGTCTGCTTTTTGAAAGTGCACCGTAGTAGTGATTTATCACCGGCCCCTTTAGTGTCTGGTAACACATAAAAGACGACTGGGATACTTTCAGACTCGATGGAGGTATCCACTTGGCATTTTCCTAAGAGAGGGTGAGTGTTGCCCCCAAATGGGCTAAGTTTCGCATTTGTGGGCTGTAATTTAGGCTAACCAATGCGTGTCCAATGGTCATGTGTCAAGACATTACGATTGGCACCTTCGTTGATCAGGGCATCAAAAGAATATGTACGTTCTGCAGTGACCGTGTACTGCTTCTTCATTTTAAACTGTTAGTTCGATAATTGTGGCCATGCAGACGTTGACAGGAGCTTCGTGCATTGGTGGCTCATGCAACGGATGGGAAGGAGGATAGTACTTTTTTATGCGACTGCCATTGAAGAAGCCTATTCCTTCCCCTTCGAGCATCTCCAACTCGACATTGCCCGTTCTACTGATTGCACGCACCCGAAAAGGTCCCAGTCCTCGAAATTTAATTTTTATTTTGTGCCCTTTCACCAAGTAGAGTAGGACAAGGTCTCCTTGATCAAAGTTGCGTTGGTTGACATGCTTGTCAAACCACAGCTTTCGTCGTGCCTTCTCACATATCACAACGTGGGTGGCTAAAAGTCGAGTCTCTATGAGACGCTCTAGCTCTACTAAGCAGTTAGTCCAAGCCTCTCTTCCCTCCCAATGCTCCTGCACTACTATTCTTAAGCTAGGGACAAAGAACTCTAAAGGTAGAATGGCCTCCGTTCCGTAGGTCAGCCTAAAGGGCGTTTGGTCTGATAGCCGTCCGATAAGCCCACAAGGCGGCCATCAGTCTATTATCCCAGTCTCTTCGTGATGTGGATACTACCTTAGTAAGCATGTTGACTAGGATTTTATTTGTGGACTCCGCTTGGCCATTTTCTTGAGGGTAGTAGGAAGAGGACCTTATATGAATGATTAGGAAGATTGAGAGCAGGTGGGATATTACTTCATTAACGAAGTGTGCACCTTGATCACTCACTAGTTCGATTGGGCAACCAAACCGTAAAAAGACCTATTCCCATACAAACTTCGCAGTGGTCCTAGCGTCGTTCCTTCTAGTAGCTCTTACCTCCGCCCACTTCGTCAGGTAATCCGTTGCCACAATGATGTAGCATGCCTGGGAGTATTGAGCTGCAGGACTTATAGGTCCGATGAAGTCAATGCCCCATTTTTTGAAGGGCTATCCTGCTATTACGGGAGTTAACTCCATCTTATCTTTGCGCATGGGCACCTTAGTCCTCTGGCACTTGTCGCAGTGTTTGACGAACTTAGCGGCATCACGGAATAGGGTGGGCCACCAAAGTTGGAATTGTAATACCTTACAGGCCGTCGTGTCCCCACTAAAGTGCCCGCCAGCTATCTCGCAATGTGCCTCTCTCAATACATCATGCATCTCATGCTCGCACACATCTACGTAACAACCCATCCTGCCCCAACCTATAGAGTTGGCCAGCGATCAGTTGGTATGGCTAGATTTTTAAGATAAGTCTCCTTAGCCTGGCTTTCTCAATAGGTCTCTCAAGCAGGCCATTTTCTAACACTTGGACAACATCGTCGGCCCAATATGGCGTCAAATCAGCTCTAAACAAGTCCCCTTCGCTAGACAGGCCAAAGAGGTGTGTGTCCGGTAAGTTGTTAGGTATGCCTTGACCAATAGCTTCCCTTGTGGGTATCCGGGACATGTGATCTGCCATGTACTGCTGCTTTCCCTTACGCACGATCACTGAGAAATCAAACTCCAACATGAGAAGTAACCATCTTGCTATGCGACCTATGGCGCACGGCTTGTTCACAAGATATAGCAAGGCTTGATGGTCAACAAAAAAGATGAAGGGTGTGGCCAACAGGCAATGCCTAAATTTCTTTACGGCAAACACCATGGCTAGCCCTTCCCTTTCTGTAGTGAAATGGTTCATCTCTGTTTCGGTGAGCTGCCTGCTGGCAAAGCTCACAGGCTAATCAAGACTATGTTCACCAGGCTGGCATAGAACGGCTCTGATAGCAAACTTGGAGACATCTATGTGTATATGGAATGTTACACTCCAGTTTGGGGCTCGCAAGATTGGTGCAGTGGGGAGAGCCTTCTTTAACTGTTCATACGCGTGTTGGCATTCCTCAGTCCACTCAAATACAATCAGCAGCTTGTACAATGGTCTAGCAATCAGCATATAGTTCAGTACAAAGCGTCGGTAGTATCCTGTGTGGCCTAAGAAACACTGGATGCCCTTGTAGTTGATGGGTGGTGGGAGGTCGGCAATGGCCCTGACTTTTGAGAAGTCAGTGGCAATGCCATTCCTTGACACTACATGCCCTAGGATGCATCCGTGCTTCACCCAGAATTGGCACTTCAAGGGGTTTAGTGAGAGTTTGTATAACCGACATTGTTCGAAGACAGCTCTCAACCTCTCTAAGTGTTCGGTCCAACTAGAGTGTATGCACAAGTCGTCTATGAACACCTCTAGCTCGCGTCGCAGAATATCCTTGAAGATCGTGCACATTAATCGTTGGAAGGTTGCAGGTGCATTCATTAGCCCAAAGGGCATAATGATGTAGGCGAATACACCCCACTCCGTGGCAAAGCAGTCTTGTGCCTGTCGTCAAGGTGCACTTGCACTTGATTATAGTCAGAGAAACCATCCGAAAAGCTGTAAGCTTCTTTTCCTGCCACTCTCTCCAGCATGTGCTCGATATATGGCAAGGGATAGTTATCCCTCTTCGTAGTAGCATTCACCTTCTTGTAATTCACGCACACCCGAATCTTACCGTTCTTTTTCATAACGATCACTATGGGCGATACCCAATCTGTATGCTCGATCTCATATATAAATCCCGCCTTCATGAGCTTACCGATCTCTTCCTTCACTGCATGGGCGTGTTTGGGATTCATAGGGTAAGGTCGTTGCTTCATTGGCACCGCTTCTAGGATCATTGGAATATTATGGGTCACAACCCTAGGATCGACTCCTCTCAGTTCCTCCAAGGACTAGGCAAACACATCGACATACTCTTGCAAGAGAGCAACCAGTCTAGCCTCCTCCTCCTTGGTCAGGTCGTCAGCAATGAACACAGGTCAAGGTTTCTTGCCTTCCCCTGCCAGGTCAACTTCCTTGACCTTGGCAGATCCCTCAATTGGTTCACTGGCTTGCCCTTGTCTCTTTGCTCCTAGCAAAACCACCACTCTATCACCCTTCTTAAACTTCGTGAAGCGTTTGGGGAGGTCCTGCAGCTTCTTTTGCCTCTCTACTTCCGAGTCTCTAGTCTGCTTCCTGGCCTCCTCCTTTATCCATCTGTGTCTTAAGTGGACTGGCAAGTCCCCTTTGGTGCATCTGACCTTAGAGGGTTGGGGTATTTTGTGAACTTTGGTCCATTCCCATTCAGGCTGAGCCAAGAGATCACTTAGGGGTTTTAGATTAGTCACCTTGTTGCCTTTCAGTTTAGTGGTCAGGTACTCTACGATTTCCTAAAGTTCGAGCTTGTTAGTGGGGGTGTGGAATGAGACCGGTCTCCCTGGGTCCCGTGAGCTTCCCGCCATCATGCAGAGTGGCATAGTGGGCTCCTCTGCTGGAATGCTTGGTGATTTAGCAGCTTGCTTATACAGCTCTTCCTCATCTGAGAATGGTAGGTCAACAGTTGTCAAGACATGCATCCAATCCCTCTCGTCCTCAGGGCAGGGGATGTACTTGGTCAGTGTCCCATAGGGCTTGCATACTTGGGCATCACCTTTTAGCATGGTTGAGATAGCATCGAGGTCGGCTGGGGTAGTCTTCCAGGTGTCCATCTCAACCCTTATTGCTTCTGTCCTATTCCCCAAGAATATGAGGTTGTTTCCCCAGTCTTCAACCACTCGCGCATTCCTCATCCAGGGCCTAGCAGTATGTCGTAGTCCACACCCTTGATGACAATGAAGTTCACAAAAAACTGCACTCCTATGACCTTCACTGGCCAATTTTTTAAGACCCTGAATGGTCTGACCTTCATCTCGTTGGCCAATCTAACATTAAACCTAGCCGCTTCCAGAGGTGGGTTTCCCCAGGCCTGTAGAACTGTGTGGCTCAAGACACTGACCTCGGCGTCGGTGTCTACAATTCCTTTCCGTGTTGCGTCCCCCAAGGCTAAAATAGGTAGGACTGCATGCATCTCTGTGCCTTCCCAGAAGGCGTTGATGTGCAGTGACCTTGGAGCTGAGTGCAGCATTAGGCTTGGAATTTGCGTGATTGTGTCCTGCTCTTGCAAGTCAGTGGCAGCATGCTCCCCCTTTCCCTCCGCCCAGTGCCTCAATTCTTGCCATAATAGAGGGTGCTGCCGAAGCAAATCTCCCAAGCTCACGGTCACTGGGGTGGTTACTAAGGTGGTGAGGAGGTTGCTGGGTAGTTGGCTTCCTCCTTGGTCACCATTATTTGGCCACATGTCCTGGTTAGCTTGTTGACAAGCTTCTCCCTAGTCTTGCCTTTGTGGCATCTCTCGTGGTGTGGGCACTTTCCCCGATTGAGGTCGCGATGGTGAAGCGGATGTGCTTGCACTAGAAAGGTCCTCCATCGGATCTTCCAGTATGGGTTCTACATCTTTAAGGTGTTCTCAGGCCTCCTTGACCCACTCCTTAACCTTGGCTATAGCGTCCAGTTGCCGTCTGGGGTGAGAGTATTCCCCTACCTTGGCACTACCTAGTTCTGCCGTCTTGGGAGTTGAGGTCTCGGCCTCGGCATCTATGACCCCCTTTCTTGCCACTAAGGTTGTAGCTTTCTCAGTCTTAAGGGTGATCCTTGCATGTGTTCTCTTTCTCCTTCTCCTCTAGCTTCTCTTTCCCAGCGAGGCTGCATCCAGGTTACTTGGCCCAGGCAACAAGATGCCCGTTCATCTTGTTTGCGCTCGCGTCATGACATGCAGTGGGATTGGCGTGTCCTCCCCACCAAAGGTCTCCACCCCAAATAGTCCCAAGGGCACGGAGGGCACATTGGTAGAACTGGCTGATGGTTTCCATCTAGGGCAGTCAGGAAACAGGTGTGTGATCCCACATTCGGCGCATCGAAGGTCAGCCTTGTCATGGTTTGCATGTTTCCTTTCCGGGCAACGTGATGAGATATGGCCTCGATGACCACAAGTCCAACATGAGATTGGGTCCTGTCTTGGTCCTCCAAAGCCTCTGTCTCTTCCTCTGCCCAGCACCATCAGCAGTACCTATCGATAGTCCATCAGGACTAGATTGCCTTCCTCGTCATAGGAGATGTATGGGTTTACGTAGCTTTCTTCTTCACTAGGTTCCTCCACATAGTGAATAGGAGCGTCACTCGGTGGTTGGGTTACGTAGGGTCCTGGTGGTCTGGGTATGCCTATTGGGTTCATCTCTGGCCTAGGGATGGCTGGTCTCATGTCATTTAGTGCTAGAAGTGCCAACTGGGCTCCCCTGCAAGGAAGTTAGATGGCATGTTGCCTAGGTAAGGAGGGTTGTATTGCTATGCATATGGAAACCTCCTGGGCAATCTGCAATGCAATGCATCATGACCGAACCTACCACAGTTCAAACACGGCCTAGATCTAGGATCTTGACACTCGATTAGGAGGTGGTTTCCACCACAATGGATACATTGCACATGAGTTCGCGTAGGCTTCCTTATTTTTTCTTGCAAACGTGCAAGCTCCATTCTCACCTTAGCCAGGTCCTAGCCTTGGTCAACTCCCTTTCCCTTATCCCGTGTGCTAGAACTCTCTCTCTCTCCCGACGTCATTGACCACTTTGAAGCTCTGTGTCCTGTACCGTCCCGACTGGTGTTCCTCATGCTTCGCTCCCTAAGTTGATCATCCACTCTTATTGCTTTGTCAAAAACCCTAGCTAGCACATCTCTATGTAGGGTGGAGTTACTAGCCAAGACCTTGTAGAGTTCCTCTCTTTGGGTTTGTAGAGTTCCTCACTTCGGATTCCATTTATAAACACTGTAGACACAACCTTCTCGTTAGGTCACTCATTGGCTGGGATCCTCTTGAAGAGGCTATGTATATACGTGATGTAGTCTCTCACGTCCTCCTTTTCCCTCTAACTGACATTCATCAACCGGAGGATGAGGTTGTCAGAGTATCCTGCCTCAGAGAACCTCTTGATAAAATGATCTTTAAGATGGGCAAAGTTCATGCACTCGGCTGCATCTAGACTAGTGTACCAAACCCTCCCCTTATCACCTAAGCACAGCCCAAAAGCTTGGGAGCGTTGTGCGGGGTCTGTGAGGCCGTTTGCTTCACAAACTTGTTCAAAATGGTCCACAAAGCTATATGGGTCGTTGCTAGGTTCATACTTGTTTAGTTGTTTTGCCACTACAGGGATCCTAGATTGCCCCTTTGCCCCTTGTGTGGCCCCTAATCCCGAGAGTAAGGCTGTGGCTAATGCTGATGCGCCTTGCTCAGCGGGCGTGTTGTCCATGAGCTGTCGGCTACAAGTTCACTTAATGATAAATCGGTCTCCGCTACCCACTCTCTCTCCGCATTTGGTCTTGCTTTTGCTGCTCTTGCCAAGGCTAGAACGCGCCGGGCCTGGTACATATCCATGCCTTGTTGGAGTTTCCTTGTTGGAGTCTCCATTGTCTGCTCTCTCTCTACATCTGGTCCTACTTTTGTTGCTCTTGCCAGGGCTAGCACGCGCTGGGCCTAGTACATATCCATGCCTTGTTGGAGTTTCCTAGCCTTTTGCTCATGGTTATAGGAGATCATGCTCTCTAGCGCCCTTCTGATCGCCTTTCCTCTTCTAGGGTTGCTACCACTTCCTCTACTGGCCTACCCTGAACTACCATCCTGGCCAACAAGTCATACTCATTGACTAACTCCTGCACCATGATTGGGAATTCTCCCAAGTCCAGTCCCTTGTCCGCCTTGTCTCCCACAGCTCCACAAGGTCGTCGATCAACTTGAGTAACTCTAGCAGCGTCCGATTCTTTATGTTGTTGCCTTCTGAATCTTCGTGTCCTATTAGGGCACTACTGATGGGATTCTCTAGTAGCTAGTTATGCTTTGGGATCTTCTCCTAGGAGTGGGTTCCTTGATGTTATTATGTTTCCTGTTGAGCTCCTTGTTATTGGAAACCGTGGTCAATCTTATCCACAACTTGTGCTTCGTGCTTTTTAGTGCTCAGTATGAAAGCAGGCTTTTCCTTTCTTTGTAGTGCACCCTAGGTGATGAAATCAAAAGGTGAGATGAGGATGCACTAAATGCCCAATGCAGACTCCACCCTACTGCTTACGTTTGTAGCCTAATGTAGCTCTAGGCGCAGGTTCTGGCCAATCTAGAGTCTTACAGAAAGACCCTGCTGCATTCTCTATTCTGCCTCAGGGTTGGTTAGTTGGTTGGCTACTCGCCGAATGTCACGTCCAATTCCAAATTTGGTTTGCCCGATGTCTAGCTATTCGGGGTGAATCTTCAGTCACCCTGTCTGGTCTCCAGCTTCCAAGATTTAACTGGGTTCCCTGGGGGATCAGAGACGTGACCAAGGTACCCAGGACTGTGGGCCACGTAAAAAAACCTTCTATTCAAACTCTGGTGGATTGGTCCGATTCTGGGAATAGGATGGGCTAGTCCAATTCTGGAATCAGAGGGGTTGGGGTTCAATTCTGGGAATCGAACGGGCGGGTCCAATCTTACTTAGGTCCGACTTCCCCTAGTCAAACGGGGGTGGTCCGACTACTGCAATGAGTTGAGTGGTTCAAGTCCAAGGCTAGGATACGTGGCCTGACTTTGATGGGCTGGTCCAATTATAAGAATCGGATCGGACCAATGGTCCGATTTTCAACTGGTCTGATTATAAGAGTCGGATTTGACCAACGGTCCGATTTTCTTTCGGCTGGTCCGATTATGGGAGTCAGACTGTCCAACTCTCGAAATCGGACAGTCCTATTCTGGGAATCGGACACACTGGTCCGACGGCGCAGACGACGGCCTGCAAGTTGCGCACGACACCTCTAGGTCAATGCCTACTCTATCAAATCGTACAATGCCTTCCAAATAGATGTAAGAAACAGAGGGAAATGTCTGGCATACCTCGAAGCGATGGGGCGCTCGATCGGCATCACTTCCCGATCTCCTGTAGCTCTCTCTCTCTCTTGCTCTCTCCCTGGCTCTCTGGCTCACAGTCTTCTCAAAAGGCAAGGTGTCAAATGTGGCATCCCCTGGTCTCCTGGGCCCCTTATTACCTCATCTCAATCTGCTGTAGACTCAGAGATTAATCTCGTACACTCCTCCAGCCAGATGTCTGAATCTGCATGCCAACTTCCCTGTCTCCAGCAGCAGCAAAACCCTTCTGTTCCCTTCTTTTTCCTATCCTACACTTAACCTATTGCAATAGAAATCAGAAACAGAAATAAAGACAGATGGTCCTACTCTAACATTCAGCAGAAAATCAAAATACTTACTTGCTCCAGGGATTAAAACCTCCTAATTCTCCTAACTATCTCGAGCACCAGTTCAGGCTGCAAACCCTACTGCCATGCTCGATTTGATGCATGTGGCGCTCAAGGCTCGATTCCGTCAGTCCCGACAACGGAACCAAAATGTAGGGGAGCTATGGAGCTCTACCTCGAGACCTACGGACCGCTTATTGATCAAGCATTTCAAGCCAAGCGGCCATGGCTACCTCTCACATAGCCGACGTGCAATGCCTACCTTGCGGGTGTAGTGAGCTTACCTTGATGCTCGATCGAGTTCCCTTCTCTCTCTCACACTCTGGTAGCTCCGCGATCCTTGTGGCAAGTTCAAGCAACCTCAAGCCCCCTCTGTCAAGCTCCATCCTCCATAGTCGTGCGAGACAAGAGAAGAGAAGAAGGAAAGGAAAGATGAAGAGAGAAGATGGGGAGCTTCTTCTCCACAATCCCTCACTCTCACACACTCACTCCCTCACACTCCCTCAATCCTTCACTCAAGCACAAGCATGAAGATAAGAAGCAAGAGAAGAGGAAGAAGAAGCTTTAACCACATCCAAGAATGAGCTTCTCATTCACTTTTGAACTTTATATACATGCCCTACATTTTGGGCGGTCATCCACACTTTTTTACATGGCCGGCCATCAGTTAGGCCCTCTTTTCCTATTTCCCACTATTCCAACTTATCCCGTTCCCACTAATGCATATAATTTGCACAGGAGTGAGCCCGGTGCTCTTTTTACAAGGATTTGAGAGTGGCTTCATATTTAATGGCACATGTGGGAGCTTTCACTCAACCGCCAAGACCCACGGACCGCTTATTGTTCAAGCGTTCCAAGCCAAGCACTAATGGCTACCTCTCACATAGCCGACACGCCATCCATATCTACGGGTGTAGTGAGCTTACCTCCGTGCCGTTCGAGTTACCCCCTCTCCCGCGCACTCCGGTAGCTCCACGATCCAAGTGCAAGCTTCAAGCAAGCTCCATCCTCAAGCTCCAAGCTCCAAGCTCCATTGCCGCGAGCAAGACAAGAGAAGAGAAGAGAAGAGAAGAAGAGAGGAGAAGATGGAGAGCTTCTCCTCCTCGGTCCCTCACCCCCACACACTCACTCCCTCATACTCTCACACTCCCTCTCTCAAGCACAAGCTCAAGCAAGCAAGAAGAAGAAGAAGAAGAAGAAGAAGAAGAGGAGAGCTACTTTTGGCCACACATAAGAATGAGCTTCTCATTCACTTTTCAACTTTATATACAAAACCCTAAATCCCTTTTGGGCGGTCATCCCCTTTTCCCCTTTTTACATGGCCGACCATAGCCTAGGCCCTTTTTCCCATTGTCCTTCTATCTTCCTAGCTTCCTGTCCACCGCCCATCTACATTTACAAATTGCACGGGTGAGAGCCCGGTGCTCTTTTACAAGATTTCAGGGTGCGCCTTTTTATTTTAAAATGAGCCTTTCCCCTTTTGTATTTGCCTTGGACTTTTAAGGTTGCCCTTGCGCTTTTGGCCTTTTCTCCTTTTCTTTCTTCAATCGGGCTACCTTTTTTCCGCCTTTGCCCTGCATCTTTTCCACTTCCTTTTGCTTTCTTTGTGTTGGGGTTAACATTACCCCCCTCCTAGACGAGTGCCAGTCCCATGGCACTCACCGTCATAGGTAGCAGGCTGTAGCATGCACCGAAGACGTGGGTGACAAGGACGCCGGTGGTTTCCGTGGAGGAGTGATGGTGGTGGTGTGGAAGAAGGTCCTGGGGGCCTGTTGGTGGCCAGGGTGGCTAGTGCAAGGTTGTTGGAGTTGGTGGTAGGGCTATTGTGTGTTGGGGGTTGCATTGAGGGCTAGCACAAGTGGTAGTTTGTTGGGGATGCTGCACATGACGATTCTTGCGGGCTTGTCGGATGGTAAGGGATAAACAGTCATAGTTGAGTGTTGATGAAGAGCGAACAACACCTTATACCTGCAATTGGAAAACCTCGCATGTGGTCTCTCCTTAAGGGGTAGTGCTAGTCTTCTTATCGTGGACAAGTCATATTTTGATTAGTTTGGGAGACAGGTCAAACTCTAAGCAAGCCTGGAGTATTGTCCTGCACTTGAGGACCCAAACCGTGTATAGGTTATAGTGTGAATATTAAGTGTACACGTGCATATTTAGGTATTACATTTCTTATGCTCTTGGGGTTCTCACGTTTCTCCTGAGGTTTTGCTGCTATTTCGTCATGGTTCTTCTCGGATGTGACTGGTATAGATTGGTCACGCTGTTGTGATAGCGTTGTATCCACTCTCGATTGATCAATGTGAGTTCTATTGTCAGTGGATAGAGTGTTGCAAGCAACTGTTGATGGCAACTGTTGCTTTGGTTTGTCAGAGCACACAAATGTGTCTGAGGTTTCACCGCTATTAGGAGAGGCATCAGTGGGTTCATTGGTGGATGGACTTGATGCTTTATTCATCAGCTCTCCAGCGCCCTTCGTCTCAATGTTCTTGGGGTCCATAACCTCTTGCAACTGTTGTTGTTTTCTATGATTTCTCCTCTTTTTCTTGGTCAATGAAGGTGCCTCTCTCAACGACTCAAGACCTTGGACTAGATCAACCGTTGATGTGCTTGGTTGGGCCTCAGCCTTCTCTTTCTCTAGTGTGTCCTTACGGGACATGGCCGTGGCCTACTGAATAGCCTTGCTAGGTTGTGAGAGCACAACTGCCTCCCTTTTCGGAGAGTCTAGCCCTTCAGCCAACTCCCTTGTGTTTAACTCCTCCAGCCTAGGCTTTAGGCACTTTGAAAGTGCTGGAGTTGTCGAGGGATTTGGTTGCGACACCTCCTCCACAAGTAAACTACTAAGGATACGTTCCACAAGGGGCATTGTCACGGCCAAGGGCTGTGACTGCTGTGATCCCTGATTGGAAGTAGTGGCAACTAGTTCAGTGGGCTAGCTACCCTTGGTGGATTGTGGTGTCAAGTCCCTAGGGCGATCAGAAGTGGTTGTGTCTTTTTTTGGCCTTTGCACCTTCACTTGTGTAGGTTGAGCAGCAGCTCGAGGCTGATGCTGCCGTGCTTCACGTATCAATTTAGGTGAAGAGGATGTAGGAGATCTAGGACTCTTACATGGGCTTGGCACTGACTGGAGAATTTGCTCGTGATTGTTAGATGATTCTATCATTAGCTTTGTTGAGTGATCAACCTTATCATGAGCAATGTTGTGCCAGTGGTGCCCATTATCCTCTTCGGAAGTCAAAGGCTCCTTGGGCTCTAGTGGACCTTGTGCACGCTTGATAGTTACCTCTGATATCTGCTTGCTAAGTACGCCAGGCTGGGGATCTACTTTTTGATAGGCCATGTTTGGTTTCTTGATTTCAATAGTGAGGGGCTCGATCACTCCAATATTTTTGGTTCGAGACTTGGCCTTTCGTTTAGTTTTCCTCCTACGCCTCTTTGCTTTGGACATAATTTGGGCTTCTAATAGAGGTGGCTTAGCAGGGAGTCTGGGTACCCAAATCCAATGATTGCCTACATAATACCCTTGAGCACGAAGCAATGCCTTGGATATCCATCGTGGCGTTGTGCTAGCTCTCCATCGATGCCTTCTCCTATAAGGCTTGGGCTTCTTTCATGGTCTTCTACGATATTTTTGAGTCCAAACCCTATCCTTGGCCTTGTCTCCTAACCTTTTTGTCTCAAGCACGGCCTCACTCACTGGTTCTCTCCGTTCAACCTGCGCTTGTATCAGCTCTTCCAACAACTCCTTGCTCTCATTACTAGGCTTGCTTGGTATGTCAGAATGCTCCTTCCCCTTCCTTCGAGGTTTGGTGAGGTCACCCTTGCTAAACGTTGTGATTATCCTCACACCTGGTAGTGTTAGGTGTATTCTCTGTGCTATATAGTCGGCTTCACACTTCGTTGCCTTTTTGAAGGGCCTTCCTAGGAGGATTTCCTTTCCACAATTCTCGCTATTTGGAGGGACATAGAACAGGACTGGCAAGCTTTCTATTTCAATAGTTACAAGGATTCTGCACTTCCCTAGAAGTGCTTGTGGGTGTTCCCCGTAAGGGTTAAGAGTTGCATCAGTCGGTTTGAGCTCTGGTTGACCTAGTAGAGTCCATGCTTCGTAAGTCAAGATATTGAAATCTGCTCCTTCATCAA
This sequence comes from Lygodium microphyllum, assembly GCF_053477565.2. Taxonomy (NCBI): domain Eukaryota; kingdom Viridiplantae; phylum Streptophyta; class Polypodiopsida; order Schizaeales; family Lygodiaceae; genus Lygodium; species Lygodium microphyllum. Next base: position 132,565,923 of record NC_141139.1, on the reverse strand, counting down.
TGAGAGCATCAACACTATGCTCTCTTTCTGCGGTGAGTTTGACCCTAAGATAAGCATGTGGTACTATGTATTCATCTTCCGGGTCCTGGCTTGTAAATTTAAGCCTTCTGACAAATGCCCTTGAGTTCTCGATTGCACGACCAGATGTGGATTCTCCACTGCTGTCTTGGATCGTCAGTGCAGTGCTATTCAAGGTACATCTCTCGTCAACAGTGTCATGTCTAGTCATCTTCGCATTTGTAGCTTGCTGAAGTTGCATTTTGCTTTGACTAGACACGGTTTGAACACAATGTCTTTGTGTTCTCGTGGTGTGGCCTTTTTGCCCTTGATGGCTAGATTGGCCCATTGAGGTTCTAGGGTCTCTGTTTGTCTCTATTCGGGTATGGGCTTTTGGTTGCTCTTTTGTAAGTGAGAATCCATGCTTGTGTAGAGCCATTACTACACTAGGGTCCAATTTGGAGAACCTGTCACAGCGCGCGTTTTCTCTCCAACCTACTCGGGGGAGGTGCGGAGGGGGCCTTTGTGGGGGTCCGGGGGGGCAGCCCCCTGGCCCACAGGGCCATTACGGTAGACGCCATATGCAATTTGGAGGACCGTTTATAGCCAAATTTTGAACTACGTGCTCTAAAATTTAGCCCAGTGATGGATCTGTGATGTGCCTTTAGCTCTACGTAGCCTTTGGGGTCAATCTCGGGGTTTAGATGTGTCAAAATTTATGTTCTAGATACCTGTCCGATTTTGACAATTTTTATCCAGTTCTCATATGTCCGATTTTTAGGAGTCCGATTATCAGAATCGGACGTCCGATTTTGGGTTGGATCAAAATCGGCCCAGTGGACCGATTTTGATCACGTCCGATTCTGGGAATCGGATCGGACATGGTAATCCGATTCTGACTGGTCCGATTCTGACTGGTCCGATTCTGGGTGGTCCGAGTGTCCGAGTGTCCGAGTCTGACGAGTTGGTCCGATCGGACGATTGTCCGAGCGTCCGAGTCCGAGTGGTCCGATTTCCAAAATCGGACGGGTTGGTCCAAGTCCAGGGTATGAATATTTCTATGTTTAGATTGGTTTGGATATCTTTTGGAAGGTAATATTAATTGTCTTGTCACAGTTTTGCTATCCTTGTGACAATTTACTTTTCAGTCAATACAGTTCAATTTAAACTTCCTTTTCCCTTGCAGATGAACTCATGCCAAATAACAAACATTTCCCTTGCTAAGATGTGCAATTAGCAATGATAACTTCCTAGTAATTTGAGCAACAAAAGAAACCTTTCATGACTTTAATCATTTACAATGATTCGTTGCGAAAGGAATAAGACTAATGGTGCAAGATATAATTTCTATACCTTTAGGATTTAACTAAAATATACTACTATAGTAAATGGATAATCTTGCTCGTAATTTATAATGCTTGATGCAATTCGAAGGAAACTAAGTTCTATACATTATCATTCATTCAAGTAAGCTAAACTCCTTCATTACAAATATCTCGGACAAATATATCCTATCCCTAACAATTTCTCTTTGCATGATCGACTTAAAACCGAATTAAAGCCAAGAAGAAAAACCTGGTTTTGGGGTGAGATATCCACATGGATACCGGGAGATGACCCTCCCGCGGCTACGCCTTGGACTTTCTTAGGAGGCATCACAATTGTAGTTTTTCGAACGTGAAGTCAGGGAAATTCGAAAGGGTGTTTCAGAGTCTTCTACGATTAAGACCCATTGAAGCCATGGGGAAGGCTTAATGGTCTTTTAAATGACTCGCTCAAACGAGGAACAAAAAGGGATGGAAAAAACACAAGGTGTAGGAGAGAACTTCTAAGGGGATATAGTAACCATAAAGGTTATAAATAAGGTCGAAGGACCCTTAAGTCAAACTTAAAAGGGGGTTTCAATACGCCACAAGGGGAGGGCTAGGGAAGGTATAAATACGGAGGAAAGAGGGGTGGTTCCCAAGCCAAGGGTTAGGGGTTTAAGGGTTAATACACAAGGGGGGTGTGGTTGAGGATTTATAAAATATGAAAAAAAAAGCTTAAGGAAAGGGCTAAGTGGCTTTTAAAAAAAACACGAGGGGTGTAATAGTAGGACCTTTAAGCCACCCTTTATAGGGGAAAAAGGACTTATGACCCTTTAAAACACGGGGGGGGGGGGGGGGGGGGGGGGGGGGGCGGGGGCGGGGGTGGTGGTGGTGGTGGTAGTGGTGGGAGGGGGGGTAGGGAGAATTTGGTGAGGCACAAGAAGGGGGATGAAAGGGCCTTAGGAGGATTAAAACCGGGGGGGAGAAAGGGGGGGGGTTTAACACCAGGGGGAAAGGGGGCTAAGAAGGCCCCCCTTTGGAAGCTTCTAAATCTTCCAGAAGCCTGCTGGGGGGGTATTAAGACCTCAGTCGGACGGCACAATCAGGCGGCAGAGGTGGACGCGGACTGACAGTTCGACGACGTCTCCTCCTTCAGCAGCCCCGTGACAATCCTCCTCTCTCCCTCCAGCAGCATAAGCAGGCTTCTCTCCTTATGGCGGCAGCACTGTACCGCGTTCTGCCCCTTACACCCTCCTCTCTTTTTTTTTTAAGGGGGGGGGGGGGGGGGGGAGAATCCCTCCCTCCTTACCTGTCATCATGCATGGCAAGGGAGCCAAGCAAGCTCCAGCGAGGAGCTTGCTGGCTCCTCCATTCCATCTCGCATGCTCCCACTCGACACGCCGCCGTGAAGGCGAAAAAGATTTTCTTTATTTCCTTTTAATATATTACATTCTCTCCCCCTTAGAAGAATCGAGATGTCCTCATCTCGAGATAAACTGGGGATACTGATGATTGAGAGTGCCTTCATCTACCCAAGTGGCATCCTCTTTGGAATAATCTTTCCACTGGACGAGGCATTCTCTTAAGGTTCTAGATCTTAACTGTCTCTCCCTAACATCTAAGATCCTATCCGGCCTTAGTTCAAGGACTCCTTGACTAGGCATTACAATTTGTTGGTCATCAAGTACATGATTAGGGTTGGGTACATATTTTTTCAATAGGCTGATATGGAATACATTGTGAACTTTTAGGTTCTCAGGGAGTTGCAATCTATAAGCATTGGGTCCTAGGCATTTGAGGATTTTGTATGGCCCACAATACCTTGGACTTAGCTTCTTGCATTCTCCTAGGGATAGAGAACTCTTTTTAGGGCGTACACGAATGAAGACCATGTCTCCTTCTTCGAAGACTCTTTCTTGACGTTTCAAATCTACGTATGCCTTTTGTCTATCCTTGGCCGCTTGTATGTCTTGTCTTATTGACTTTATTTGATCATCCATGTCTTCCAACATTTGTCTTGACGCTTCAACTCTTAGGGTTGGATCAGAAAAGTTTAGGGGACTTTGACAATCATGACCATACAATGCTTGGAAAGGAGTCATCAGAATGCTCTACTGGTAAGCATTGTAGGCAAATTCAACTAATGGCAAGTATTGAATCCACCTCTTCGGCTCTCGATAGCAGTATGCCCTAAGCATATATTCGATGATTTGATTTACTCGCTCTGTTTGGCCATCCGTTTGGGGATGGTAAGCGGTGCTAAAACAGAGTTGAGTCCCAATAGCTTCAAAGATAGCTCTCCAGAAGTGTGATGTGAAGAGAGAATCTCGATCACTAATGATTCTTCTAGGTAACCCATGTAGCTTGAATATCTCCTTGATAAACAATCTTGCAATGTCGGAGGCTTTATAGTTTGTCTTTACCGGTATCAGGTGTGCAACCTTGGTAAGCATGTCAACCACAACCATAATGGAATTGTATCCTCCTTGGACTTGGGGTAGGCCCACAACAAAATCCATACTGATGAATTCCCATTTCATTTGGGGAATGTCAAGCGGTTGCAGTTTCCCTGGCATCATGACATGTTCGGCTTTGATACGTTGGCAAGACAAATACTCAGTGACATATTTGAGAACGTCACCTTTAAGCCTCTCCCAATGGTAGCTCTTCCTAACTGCATTAAGAGTCTTAGCATAGCTAGGATGTCCTGCGAAAGGAGAATCATGAGCTTCCCATAATATCTTCTACTTAAGTGACTGGCTTGCTGGTATACACAGCCTTGTTCTGTAGTAGACAAGTCCATTATCAATGGAAAATTCCTGATACTTAGCTTGCCACTTCTGATTCTGCTCCTTGGTAGATATTTCCTTTATCATTGTTTGGTAGGCCAAATCATGGCATGCTTCCTCTCTAGCTAGTTCAAGTATAGGGTTGTTTGGCATAGATACTTTTGTAGCCAGAGATCTGGCCGTTGATGGATTCTGCAAGATTAGGGAATTTAGGAATGCCTTGCTAGACTGAGTGCATTGGCAACTACATTCTCCTTCCTTGGTCGGTACTTGATTTCAAAATCATATTCCTCCAATACTTCAATCCACCGACGTTGCCTCATGTTGAGCTTGTTCTGGGAAAAAATCCATTTGAGACTCTTATGGTCGGTTACTAGAGTAAACTTATTACCCAACAGGTAGTGTCTCCAAAGCTTTAGAGCATGGATGACAGCTAGTAATTCCAGATCATGCGTAGCATAGTTCTTTTCATGACTCTTCAATTTCCTTGAAGAGTATGCTACTGGATGACCTTCATGCATAAGTACACACCCCAAGGCAAGAATGCTAGCATCAGTTACTACCTCGAACTCCTTATTGAGGTCAGGAAGTTTTAGAATAGGTGCTGATACCAAACTTTGCTTCAATTTGTCGAAGTTATTTTGTTCGGAAGTTGACCATGTAATGGAAGTCTACTTCTTTAGTAAGTCTGTAAGAGGTGTTGCAATCAAAGCATAGTTTTTTATGAAGACCCTATACCATCCTGTCAATCCAAGAAAGCTATGTATCTCTTTGACGGATACTGGTATTGGCCATTCAAGCACATCTCTGACCTTGGCTGGGTCTACTGATATTCTTTTTGATGATACTATGAATCCCAGATATTCAATCTGACGCTTGAAGAATGCACACTTCTTCATTTTTGCATACAGCTTATGAGACCTCATTGTCTCAAGGACAATCCGAAGTTGAGGTTCATGATCGTCTTCCTATTTAGAACAGACTAAAGTGTCATCGAAGAAGACAAGTACGAAATCATCAAGATATGGTCTAAAGATATCTTGCATTAATCTATTGAAGGTGGCAGGTGCATTTGTAAGCCCGAATGACATAACCAGGAACTCAAAGTGCCCATATCTTGTATTGAAGGCCGTCTTTGGAATATCTTCTTCCTTGATCCTTATCTGATAGTAACCTGACCTGAGATCAATCTTGGAGAAGATCTTTGCACCTTGAAGACGATCAAGAAGCTCATCTATTCTAGGAATAGGATACTTGTTCTTGACTGTTGATTGATTCAACCCTCGGTAATCAATACATAGTTGAAGTGTCCCATCTTTCTTTTTCTGGAATAGTACTGGAGCTCCCCATGGTGAGTTGCTAGGCCGGATGTAACCCTGATCTAACAGTTGCTTGAGTTGTTCCTTCAACTCAATTGCTTTCGGTATGGACATTCTATAAGGTCTCTTTGCAATTGGTGCAGCTCCAGGCACTAGCCTAATCTCATGATCTACTTCTCTTTGAGGCGGAAGTTCAATCAATTCCTCAGGGAATACGTCAGTGTATTCCTTTAGCCAAGAAGGTCCTTCATGAGACTCTTACTTTTGATCTAACTTGTTGAGTTTGATCAAGTAAACGGGTAATCCTTTTCTGACTCCTTTTATGATCCGAGATACTTTGGCTAATTGGATTCTTGGCACTCCTGCCTCACCTTGAGTTGTGACAAATTCCCTTTCAGAGTTTCAAAAGGAAACTTGACCCTTTCCACAGTGAATGTGGGCATCGTTGGGCTTAAGCCAATCCATTCCGAGTAGGCACTCATGGATACCTAAATTCATGACTCTGAATTTGACTGAAGTCTTCTTTCCTCCCAGAAAGAATTCCACCTTAGCAGTTTACCTGGTACAAGTTACCTCACGACCGTTTGCCAATTCCACAAGCAGGGTAGGTGCTTCTATTGTGTGGCTATTCCTAATCTTTTTGCACATGCTGGTGAGATAAAGGAATGTGTACTGCCACAATCAATCAAGGTTTTGAAACCTTTACCTTGATAGTCCGACAGTGTCTGAATCACCGAGAACTGGCGATTCGGCCCTTTCTTGTGTAAAGCGGCATGGACTGTCACTTTTTCGAATTCAGCTTCCATAGTCGGATCTTCCTCTTCTTCTTCTTCGCATCTTTGCCTATTGGCAATGCAAGCGGTTCTTCCTCTTCCACAGGTAACGGCTCCTTGACCGCGGCCTGCACCTTGGAAAGGTGTTTGACGATGTCCTCCGCTGAGCTTGGGGCATTGCCTCTTGAAGTGACTGGGTTCGTTGCAGTGGAAACAACGGAGGTTTCGGCCATTACTTTGAGTAGGAACAAAGTTGTTGACGTTATTTGTCCTTGCTTTCTTCCTTTGTCCTTGATTATGACCTTGAACTCTCTTCATTTGAGGTCTAAATGCTCCTCTGTTCGGGTCACTATAGGACCAAGTTTTGTTACCCCTTGGTCTAGCTTGCACCTCCTGAATTATAGGCACCGCTCAAATGAGTGCATCCTGAAGATCTAATGGACGCATAGATTCGAGACGGGTATTTACGAGTGGATTTAAGCCCGCACAAAATTTGGACACCTGCTGCGTCATGTCCATCTGTGGCGCATACTTTAAAAGTGAGACGAATTTAGAGTAGTATGCGTCAAGAGTGAGTCCTAGCTGTTTTAGCTCGTAGAACTCATTCATTTTCTGCGTACGATATGTAGGTGGTAAATATCTTCCCTGCACGGCTTTCTTCAACTTCTCCCAGGTAATGGGCCCCTCTGAAATCCCTTGATCCCTGCACCATTGCTTCCACCAAAGTCTGGCTTCGCCGGTGAGTTTTAACTTGGCGAGCATGGCCTGATTGGTAGGTGCAGTACCAGCTGCTTCAAAGTAATCCTCCATGGATTCAATCCAAATTTCAGCATCAGCCTAGAAGAATCTGCCTCTCCCGTCAAACTCGGGTGGCTTTATCTACTTGAGGAGGAACTTCTTCTCCTAGGTCACAGCAGTACTTGATGTAGGAGGCGAATTTGGAACCTGTTCCTGGGGTTGTGCCTGGATAAAAGTTTTATTAACGTTATTATATGATAATCGATGTTAGCTTATCTTTCATTTTTAGTTCAGCTATCTCGTAAACAATGTAGCTACTTAACTTTTTAACAACTCTTATGCACAGCTAGATATTGATAAAAAGAAGTCTTTATTTGTATTTACATGGGCATAGCCTTAAACAACGTTTCGTGTGATGATAAGCCAATCATTACATTCAGTTTGGGGAGAACAACGTTGTATTGCATTTGTCTACAGGAACTGTGTAATAGTAGGGTTTTGGGTCATGGATCTTTAGGAATCGATAATTCATTGGAAGTTCAGGATACCCTTTCCGTTGGAATCCATACTTCTCATGGCAGCCCAACACTTTAATCCTGTCGGCTGGGATTACACGGGTTACTTTCTCATATACATATGAGTTCATTTCAACCCTTTGACCTTGAATATGTAAAGTCGAATTTACGTGAGCTTCCACAAAAATGAACAGCTTCACGACTTTCAAGTCTTCCAACCACTTGATCCTCTTTAGGTTGGTCTGTAGATAAGCAAACCGGTGGGCGGCTATATAGTAGATTCCTGAAGACCCCGTCCATCTTCGTTCTATGTATAAAGGTAATGGATTATAAATCTGCTCCAGGATGTTCATCATCCCAATTCTTTGTCTATAAAGGGGAGAATGCATTGCAGTCATAAACATGACCCGAAATACCAAAAACTTGTACCACGCTTCATAATTCTGCAAGACAGCATTGAAGGTGAGAAAATATTTGGACAGCAACAATTTCTTTACTTCATTTTATTGAGATCTCATAAAAACAATTCCGTTGTTGGTCGGCTCTGATACCAAACTGTAACGTGTCCACTAGTATCATCCAGGACACGTCTTAGCAGTCCATCGAAAAGGATGTCTAGAAAACTCCGCCTGGCACTCCCATGGAATAATACGGGTTTTGCGATCTAGGTCTTCCCGCTTCTGCCACATAGTGGAAGTATCCTGGCCGTTCCCACTTAGGATCGACCGGAATTAGGGTTTTCCTGATTGGTCATTAGCTAACAGCAACTAGCGTCAAACCCAAGTGAACTACTTTACGCAGAAACGCCAGGTCCGAAGCGGATTCACGCTACACTTGGTTCAAGGAGAATGGGAAACGAGAGGGATGCAAGGCTCAACCTCTCTGCCATAAGGCATAGTCCCATTCCATTCCCCTAAAATAGTGTAAATCGGGTAAGACGTAACTCTAGGTCATCACTCTCATTATTCGTTTTGATGATCATCCCGCTGTTCTTCGAGATTTTTGAGAAAAGTTTCCGGCTAACCGGGACCACCCAACTGTAGGACGGACCCATGGCCCATCCTCCGCACTTTCCTCGGTTTGTTTTAGTTATGTAATTATCTAACACATTAATTTGACATATAACAATCAGCTTCTTTAATTAATCCTGTTAAGCACTGGTTCCTTCACGTAATCTTATCACGTGACATAGAAAAACAATATCAAGCAAGTTCTTTTTTTAACATTTCATTATTTTATTTTTGAAATACAAGGAGTTCCGCCCGTAGGCTTATCCATAATCCGCCCGAGGGCTATCTAGTAATCCCCAGGGATCACTATTCCAAGATTCTGCCGTAAACTAGTATGCGGGCCTCGAGATCCAATCCCGAGTCACGTTAGCCTCTTGTGTAGGACCCGGAAGGCGAGGGATTTACGGCTAGAGCTCCCCCTGGCACCCAAGCGTCCTCCTACTCCAAGTAGAGCTCAACGGAGAGACCTCTTGCGGCGGGTTCGGTCCACGTTCCCGGCGCGGTGAACAACCCCCTTGGTTAGGGTTAGGCAGGTAGTCGAGGGTAATTGAAACTGCCTCTTCCTTCAGGCCTTTAACCTGAAGTATAGGTACTCATTTAATTTGTAATTCATAATTCAAACAGAGCCCTAAAATCTCTAGCAAGCACAAGCATTTCCATTAATCAACCGTGTTGTTTGGCAAACTGCTAAGGAAGTGTTCTTCCCTTTTGAGTGTACTAGCACTCGTTCCAAAGGTGTCTTGTAAATTGGCAAGATCCTTTACATTCCGGTGTAGGGCGTACCTTATTAACCCAACTTGGTCAACCCTAAAGTTCCTTAGATATGCTAGTTTCTGATTTAACACTTTCCTTATTTAGAAGGATATCCAAAAATACGTCCTTTTGCAAGATACTTGCGTAGGGATCTGCCATCCTTGTTGAGGGTTTTTACCCTTTCTCCTTGTGAATCAATCACAAGACTAAATGATTTCGTACTTGCTGCGCAAGTCCTACGATGGAATAATCTGTTTTAGATCCTTTGAGCTGACGTATGTCGGGCCTAGGGTTTCTTTTTAAGGATCTCGGGGACAGCCCTAGTTCTTTATCTTTACGAATGTTTTTGACCCTACAATAAGGAAAGTAGTCAAGTGCTTAGGGTATGAATATTTCTATGTTTAGATTGGTTTGGATATCTTTTGGAAGGTAATATTAATCGTCTTGTCACAGTTTTGCTATCCTTGTGACAATTTACTTTTTAGTCAACACAGTTCGATTTAAACTTCATTTTCCCTTGCAGATGAACTCATGCCAAATAACAAACATTTCCCTTGCTAAGATGTGCAATTAGCAATGATAACTTCCTAGTAATTTGAGCAACGAAAGAAACCTTTCATGACTTTAATCAGCTGATTATAGTCTAAGACAACCAGAAGGTTGCATTACTAAGGTCCACGTTACAGTTGCGAGAGTGGAATGCTATCTGGACTTTAGGGTGATAAGGTTTGCAAGACATCCTAGCTATCGGGTTCTGCTAGGCAAGCCATGGATTCTACGGACAGACTGTGAAGTCGATATACCCACTGGTCGAGTGATTCTAGGTTGAGGTGCCCATCGTGTAATAGTGGATGCTTACCCTGAGTCTCCTCAGAGTGAGAGAGCTCCACTATCCTCCACTGAATTAGAAGTAGTAGATGATCCATCTGGTAGTGAGATGTCATCGAGCGATGGATCTAAGGAAGGGTCCACTACAAAGGATATTTATCAAATAACTTTGAATGAGTCGATAGAGCCGCATGATCGAATAAGACACGCGGATGTTATTGAGCTGGATCTTGGTACGCTAAATGATTCGGGGTCAATTAAATTAGGGTCCATGCTCAGTTCGGAAGAAAGAGAGGATTTTGTGTCCTTAATTCGAGAGTTACGCGATATCTTTGGAGCTATGACAAACTTCGGGGTATTCCTCCTAGTCTAGCTGTACATACTATTCTTGTAAAGGAAGGTATCCACCTTGTACGTCAGAAAGTAAGGCATATGCCTTTTAAATTAAGGGACAGATTGTACAAGGAACTACAGAAGTTGCGGAAAGGGGGTTTGATCTTCCCTATTCAGCATACTGAATGGTGCTCACCAGTTGTGATCAGGAAGAAGAATAATAATTAAATCCATCTTTGTGTAGAATTTAGAGAGGTGAACAAGCAGACTGTTAAAGATTACTACCCATTACCATTTATTGACCAAATTTTGGATCAACTAGTGAGTAGGGAAATCTATTCGTTCATGGACTGCTTTGCAGGGTATAACCAAATGGTAATCGCTGAGTAAGACAAGCTAAAAATGACGCTTATTACAGTCTTTGGTACCTTTGCATACCATGTGATGGAATTTGAGTCGTGTAATGCACCTAGTTTGTGGCAAAGAACAGCCGACAAGACCTTTGATTACATCTCCCTAGAGGAGCTGAAAGTATTCATTGATGATCTGGGGGCAGCCACCAGTAAGGGATAGACAGTTGATCATTTTGCGAAAGTGTTTTGAGCGTTGCAGACAATTTTGCATAGCTCTTAACCCACATAAGTGTGTCTTCGGAGTCCCTTATGGGCTCTTGTTAAGCCATGTGGTTAGTTCCATAGGGATTACGATTGATCTTGAAAAGATCAAGGTCATAGTCACCATGAGTCCGCCACGTACTGCAAAAGAAGTGCATAGCTTTTTGTCATCAGTAGGGTATTATCGGAGGTTTATCAATGCCTTGGCAGAAAGAGCGTTGCCGCTGACAAACCTATTGTCTTTTAATTCTCAGTTTTCATGGAGTGATGCTTGCAAAGTATCTTTTGATTATATGAAGTAGGAGCTTGCCAAAGCACCTGTTTTAAAAGCACCAAAAAGGGGTGAAATGTTCTATATATTTTCAACAACAACCATGTATAGTATCAGTTGCTGTTTCGCCCAAATTTGGGAGGAAAAGTGGTACCATCCGATATCTTTTGCTAGTCGGAAGTTGGGCATATCAAAAATTTACACCTATATGGAGAAGTTGTGCCTTGCGATGATGTTTGCGACCAAGAAGTTTAGGCACTACATTCTTTATGAGAGGGTGGTTTTTTATACAAAGGCGGAAGGGCTTCGATTTTTGTTGAATAAGTTACAGCCGCCTGACCGTTTAGCAAAGTGGTTAATCACTTTGCAGGAATTTGATTATGAGATTAAGAGCAAGTTGCCAAGGCTTCAGGGCATTGTAGAGTGTCTTGTGGATTTCGGAGAGCCAAAAGAGGTCTTGGCTGAAGGAAGTGACATGGAAACTTTGTTCAAGATTGATATGGCATCTATTCCCTCCTGGTATGCTGCTATAATACACTATCTTTCTACGGGAGAGACTAGAGCTACTTTATCAAAATCGGAGAAGAGGAAAATTAAACAGCAGGCACTGAAATTTCCCTTGATTGTAGGCACATTATATCGACAAGGTATTGATGATATTTATCGCCGATGCGTGATGCCTGATGAGGTTCCCTTTATTTTGGAAGAGTGCCATGACTCCACTTGTGGAGGGCACTTTGTTGGGCCGTTGACGGCACAAAATGCTTTATTACGAGCTGGATATTGGTGGTCGTCCATCTTCCAAGATTCCTTTGAGTATGTTAAGAGATGTGATACCAGAGAGAATAGGAAACACCCACTTATGCCTATCATGGTTATCCTTCCATTTGAGAAGTGGAGCATTGACTTTGTGGGTTCTATCACCTCGTCGTCTACTACTCAGAAGAGGTACATTATAGTAGCAAGCAACTGATTATTTTAAAAAATGGTCAGAAGCACGGGTGACGAGGCAGGACAATGCAAAAGAGACTACCAGTTTCCTACTTGAGCAGACTACCTGCTGTTTTGGTTCGCCAAAGGAAATAGTATTGGACCGTAGAACTCACTTTTTAAATAAAGTGATTAAAAAACTGACTTTGAAGCTTGGAAAATCAAGCATAACAAGACGACCCCCTATAATCTGCAAGCAAATGGACAAGTCGAAAGTACCAATAAGCAGCTTGTGGGTATTCTATCCAAGATAGTCTCCGAAAAGAAGTGGGACTGGGATACAAAATTATATGTGGCGGTTTGGGCGTATAATACGACATTTAAACGAGCCACTAGCCACACCCCATTCAAATTAGCTTACAGGGAGGAGTGTGACTTGCCCTTAGAAATTGAGTTGCCGACCATTAGATTCGTAATCAATCATTCTCTGGGTGATAAAGATGCCCTATTTGAGTGGTTTACGACTATAGTCCACTTGGATGAGCTCAAATTGCATAGTTTGTTGCATCAGGAGGTAGCTAAACGTCAGATGAAATGGTTGCATGATTTGAAAGTGAAGAAATATACTTTTAAAAAGGGACAGTTAGTTTTATATTACGATGCCGTAGGGAGCTATTTCCAGGAAAGTTGGAACCTCGATGGGATGGCCCTTACAAGATAGTCCAGATAGGTAAAAATAAGTCCACAGTTCTATTAGCTGATCTACAAGGGGTGGAATTTAAGAATAAGGTTAATCTTAATAAGATTAAACCTTATTATTTCTAAATATGTTAACACACTAAATGCATTGCAGGTCCATACTGGGGCTGATTTGAGACCTGCAAGAGAGCTTAAGTTGGTTGATGGGGCGGTTAATCCCTTATTTGGAGCACCCATATCTCAAGCAAAGATATCATCAGGGGAGGCTTATCTGGTGGAGAAAGGGATATAAAGTGATTGAGCAAGAAGACGGTACCTTTGTGTGGGAGATTAAAGTTTTCTGCCATCACTGCTTACAAATCTTGACAAGCATCCTTGTTGAGTTTAATGAAGAAGGTGCGATGGAGCCGTCAATTCGTCCTCTAAATATGTTAAACTTTGATTATCATAATTACGAATAGGGGAGTTCTTGATGGCTGGCTGTGTAAACCCATTATGGACGTATACATTATACTTTGATGGAGCGTCCAGGGGCCCTAATAGAAAAGGAAGTGTTGGAGCAGTTATTCAAGATCCCCGACGTAGAGTTACAATGAAATTAGCTACTTATCTCGGGGTAGGATTTACTAACAACATGGCTGAATATAAAGCTCTGATTATGGGACTGAATATTGCCAAGAAAGGTTGCATTAGGTGGTTGTTAATAAAAGGGAATTCCTAGCTAATCTTAAATCAACTCAATGGGACATATACAGTCCGGAATCCTCTCCTTCGTATGTATCATCGCACTGCTATAACCCTACTTGATGAATTTGAGAGCATATCTCTTTAGCTGATTCCGCACTATTGTAATCTGTTTGCGGATTCCTTAGCTAATTTTGCTTATGAAGAGAACCTCTTTTTCAATTGTGGTCCTAGTCTGGATGTTACTATTGATAATGAGACAAGACCTGGTCATTTGTGGGGAATGTTATTAGACCACGCGTTATATGGCAGGCGATGGTTGATATGGGTAATGCAAAGAGTAGCCGAGACCCATCTACCACTATTATCTTGGACCCATAGGTTGATCAGAAGACATGTTATGTGTATGCCTCTTGCTACATATGTAGGAGGTATGTGCCATAATTTGATGCATTTAGTTTAGGACTGAGAGCCCTATTTTTTCCCCTTGAAATGGAGCATATTTGTGTATATCTGCCTTCTTCCAAGGAGGGATCTCTACGAGCTAGCTGTTTGTTCCATTCGGCCAAGAGGGCCAGTTGCTTTAAGTATTAATGTCTGATTTCTTTAGGCCAAGAGGGCCAGTTAGTTTGCAGTGACATGTGCTATTTCTTTAGGCCAAGAGGACCCTATCTCTATTTGGTGCAGGTACATTTAATGCTTTGTTGTTTTAGTGATTGCACCATACAAGTTGACGAAGTCGCTGGAGGGAGCCTTTGCTACGAAGAAGCTTCTTGTGGCCATTCCAGGTGGCTTCGTCCCCCTTTCGAGTCTTTTCCCTTAAGCAATTAATAATATATGTGCGGGTGAGGGTTACTTTCTTTTGTTTGTTGGGGATCGGCAATCAAGGCATGAAGTCCCATGTTTAGGTTAGGTATGTCTGGGGGAGGTTTGAGTAGTCATTGCCTCCTACAAGGCATTATCAGGCATTGAACAACCTGTTTTAGATGGGAGTTCTAGTGAGACCATGTTCTGCTAACCTGCTAGGTGGCCGTTCTAGGAGTTCGTGTTAGTTGTGAGGCAGCTAGAGAAGCCTACTAAAAAAAATGATGGAAAGAGACAAAACCCTACAGATCTGAAAGACAATATATGAATATACGGAGGTGTGTAAAAAGGGGTTTGACCCCTATAAAAATAGAAAAGGAAAGAAAGAAAAATCCTTGAGCTATTGTTTATCACCTTGTGAAGGCCTGGTAGGTTCCTCGAGACGAGTAAGACCCGGGGCCAATGCCTTGTCTTCCTTGGGGTGACATCTTGCCATAAAATAAAGAAAATAAAAGAAAGTTAGAGCGAAAATAAAAGTGAGCGTTAGAAAAGGATTAAGTGTCTCCTTGCGAGGGCTTGGTAGGTTCTTGGGTACCGCGACAAGACTTGAGGCCGATGCCCTGTTCTCCTTGGGTCACTATGCTCAGCTTCCTCCTTTTTACATGCCCGAGTATGGCAAAATAAAAACCTACAAGAAGAGTAATGTGCTCAAAGAAAATATTTATTGATCAAGCTATAGGAGTCCTCGCCTAGTAGGAGCTCCTAGTTGAGTTGTCCTTAGTTAGGTAGGTAGTTCAGACCACCACTTATGATGACCTCTTTGATAGTTCTTTTTAGCTTGGTTGTGTTGGAGCAGTTGGTTAGTGACTAGCTTCGGGCCTTCTATCAGAATATGCTAGGCCTACTCCTCATGGATTCCATGCCTTGGTTTTGTCAGGGGATAGGGTATGAGCTGTGATGTGTTATGTTGTGTATTTTTTTGTATCAACTTGATGCTTGTTTTTGTTGTTTATGTGCAGATCTATTCGTGGGATTCGACGGGCTGAGTCACCCTATCCAGTGGTTGCCAATGAGATGATTTTTGATGCCGAGAAGTCCTTAAAAATAGCCAAAAATTATGAATATCAATGGAAAAATAGACTTCGTCGAAGGCGGTGGTGACAATCAGTACAATTTTAAGCGGCAAGTCCCTAAAGCACTAGTACTTATTTTCATGGAAATCAAACCGTGGCGGATGGCCGAGCTGGAGTTTTCCTAGATGTAAAATGGCGTCAAGAATCCAACGCAAGTCTCAGATCTCCATTCCGAGGTCGTTTGATCCCCCATTTAATCCCCACAAGGTTCGGCGTTGTAAAGCAGCTACTGGATCTGGAAGCTGAGAAGAGCATGACAAGGCCCAGCTTTGTAGATTTCAATGCCACGGAGCCACCTATCCAGAAGTGTGAATGCAAATCAATTTGATCGGAAGTATGAATGCAAAGTGCATGAACTAGATAATTAGGTATTTAGCTTAAAGCTCTAATTAAAGAGCTTAAGGCCACAAAAGGCCACGATATGAAACGATTGGGGGGGCGGGGGGGAGGGGGTGGCGTCAGCTTTTTGCGCCCCCTTTTTTCTCCCCTCATGATGCATTTTCTAATCGGTAGAGTGAAGAGGAATGCTCCTGGGCCTGGAATGCTTCTATCCTTCACCCTCCATTGCCACAAACAGATCAAGAAATGATGCACTGAGTGAAGAGATCAAAAACCAGTCTTTCTCACTCCTCCCTCTCTCTCCTGCATAGAGGCTTCGTGTGCAAGGAATCAAGGAGAGGGGGCTGTGATCGGATTGCTTCAAGAAGAGGAGGCTAAGGAAAGAGGTTCAGCATTGAAGAATGGTTACTGGTCGGTCTGTGAGCTGCTCAGAATAATCATTAAAAAACCCGCAACACGCAAGACACGCGGTATCCTTCAATTTTACAAGGAATTTTTTTTGTTTTGTTGTTTCATGGTCCAAATGTTGTTCATATGCAATGAAAATTTTTTTGAACCTTTTTTACATCATGATTGAGGGCTGTAACTACAGAAATGCAAAATCCATGATGATTTAGAGCCATCATTAATTCTTTAAAACCTATAAAATGTCATTTTTAATGGAAATTAGTGGTTTTTTCGATTTTGAGTTAGAGAAAAAGGATGGAAATGGAATAAAATCAAAGAAAATGTTAAGTTTCAATCAAAATGATAAGCCAATACAAATAAATCAGAAAAATCCTATTTTCCATGAATAATAAATAAAAATAGCAAAAATAGAGAAAATTGGGATTTTCACGCTTTAAAAATAGAAAAATAAGATTTATATACATGAATGTTTGGCAAGGTTAAAGCATGAGGTCAAGCCTTAGTTTGGCCTTGCCTTTTGTGTTATAGTCCGTGTTTATCACTTTTTTACGTACAAAAATGATACAAAACAACCATTTACACCTGTGCATTGTAGCAACACCTAAATGGCGAGGGGGGGACGAAATTTGTGCGTCGATCTAATTGTTGAAAAGATACAAATTTTGATTTCCCTCTTTGTGCATAGCATTTAGGGATTGTTCCATAATTAAATATAGGTGACTAGTAGCACGGAGGTTCCGGTGCTAGTCCCTAAAGCAATGCAGCACGTAATGCTTAGTTAAAATTCATGAAAGGGGTGTTTTCCACACCTCACATAGCTGGTTTTTTAATCATAAAATGGTTGTGCACGATTGTCAAACACCTTGCATTAAGCATATCATGTGGTATCTCCTGGAATGCATTGCACTTGTTTGGAAAACTTTGACCAACACTGAGAGGACAGGAAACCTAAGCTGTAGGATTAGATGGGTTCTTCCGTTGGGGAAAGTCTTGAGAGGAAAATTAAAATCTCCTGGAACGCTGAATTATGAAAGAGTGGAGTTTGTGCAAATGTCATATGTGTTAGCGATTCATCTTGGGGCTAATCCCCGAAGTGTAGGAGAGTCGTAGTGGAGCTGCGGCAATCAGCCGAGAGGTGCTTCCCGATGTGTGTATTACGAGGCATTATGCCTATATGTTATGGGATCTCCCTTGAGGAGAAGGAAAAGTGAATGTTGGAGTACATATTGGATATAAATGCAAAATTGTCATAAGCATTTAGTGCAAAGTGAGTTTTAGACGCTCCTAGCCCGCGAGGCCCTGTGGTGGGGTTGTCTGTCATATGTAGGAGGTCTAGTTAGTGCCATAGCCAGTGTCGGCCCATTTTAGGTCCCATCATCGCTCCAGTACCTTATCAATATTTTCCATCATGACATTTCGAACTTGACTAATTTCCCCTTTCATCTGGTTTATTCTTTCTGCATTGGGATCATTCGAGAAATACTCCATTTGTTGATTCAGCACTCTTGAGAACTCATCATTCATAGCATAGGAAAGTGTTGTTGATGTAGTTCACCCATATGCTTTCATGAATCGTGCAAGCACATCTTCCAAAAAAGCAAAAGGAATGCGTATTCCAAATGCATCATTCGCCATGCATAGGAATTTCAATCATTTTGCCTTCATCACATGAAATATGTACCGATCCTGCGAGAAAGAGACATGGCTATTTGCAACTCCAAGTATCTTGTCAAGAATCTGCCTAGCCACAGTATTGGCATTCGAGGGGCTTGCACTGTATTTAGCAAGCACAACAAGGCCTCGTGCATCCACGGAGTATCGGATTGCCATTAACTTCAATTCCAAAGCCACTGCTCTAATACCATATCAAAAGATGTGGGATCTATAGCATGGCTATGGCAGATGGAAGATGAAGATTGAGATCATGATGATATAGACAAAGACTTGACCTATTACGCAAGTGAATAAGATTCCAAGATGGAAGCTTGGACTCATAAAAGCAGTCTTGTGTATAATACTAAAAATGATCAAGACACTAACTAAAAAGGTAAAGCATCATGATATTGCATTCATCATATATGAAAAAGTTGTACTCAAGTACAATGCTTTATAGTTGCTTGATGAGTATAAGTTTTCCTACTGTGCATATGGAATTCTAGTCATGAGCCCTCACTGCTCCTTACAAAGAGACTGAAGTAGGTGTGATTGCAAACATCTCAACACCCCTCCTCAATCACAACTAGAAGTACAAAACATATAGAGGCTTTAGTGAAAGCAACACCTACAAAGTGTGGGCACACCATAAACATGGCAAAACACTAGAGGTTGTCTCGCAGAAAAGGCTAGGTGTGGCTACCACAAACATGATGGTAATCCAAAGGTTGTAACAAGGGCCTCACAAAGTATAGAGAGGATTTAGTACAAGGCTACGTGAGGACTTTACAAGTTTATGTCCAAAGCATTAGGGCTAGGCAATACAAGGTTGAAAAAATCTAGTAAAAATTTGGGTCAAGGACCATCACACCCTTGCAGTTTTTACTATTTCTTTTGACATAGATTTTTAATTCATTGCAAGTCTTCTTGTTGGTGTAGTCTAGCTTGCTCTTTTTGATCTTGTACTTGTTCTTCACTTTGCTTGCAGCTTCAGTGTCCACCACTTTGATCTTTTGGTCCTCTTCTTCTAGGTTCTCCTGGTCTTCTTTAACATTGACTTTTCTTGCATTAGTTTCATTAGTCTTCATGTCCAAGGTAACATCACAATAAAGAATAGCCAAAACAACATAGATGACTATCAAAAGTAGAATGACCAAGGAAAACCCAACTTTGACATTCCTCCACCACATTGCACTTTGTAATTGGCGTGTTTGTTTTCTAAAGTGAAATGCTCTATCTTGAATATATGATGTTTTATCAAACAATAGTTCCAACCTATCACTTCGCTCCAATACCTTGTCAATATTTTCTATCATGACATTTCGAACCTGACTAGTTTCCCCTTTCATCCGATTTATTCTATCTACATTGAGATCATTCAAGAAATACTCCATTTGTTTATTCAGCACTCTTGAGAACTCATCATTCATAGCATAGGAAAGTGTTGTTGATGAAGTTCGCCCATATGCTTTCATGAATCGTGAATGCACATCTTCCAAAAAAGTGAAAGGAATGTGTCTTCCAAATGTATCATTCGCCATGCATAGGAATGACAATCCTTTTGCCTCATCACATGAAATATGTATTGATCATGCAAGAAAGCGACATGGCTATCTGCGACTCCAAGTATCTTGTCAAGAATTTTCCTAGCCACAGTATTGGCATTTGAGGGGGTTGCACTATATTGAGCAAGCACAACACGGCCTCGTGCATCCATGGAGTATCGGATTTCCATTGACCTCAATTCCAAAGCCATTGCTCTGATACCATGTCAAAAGATGTGGGATCTAGAGCATGGCTATGGTAGATGGAAGATGAAGATTGAGATCATGATGACATAGACAAAGACTTGACTTGTTTCATAAGTGAATTAGGTTCCAATATTGTGGAATGTCCAAAGAAAAGGAAGATCCACAGTATTCGCTTGGACCTTCCTTTTCTTTGGAGCCATTGTTTAGCTTGGGCTTTCTTCAACAGATGCGTGCACAGACTATTATGGAAGCTTTCTCACGCGGTCTCTGCCTATCACACACATCTCTTGCAAGGTAGTTACTGGCCTGGAATGCAAAAAATTTCTACAAAGCAATGCAAAATTTCTAGCACTATGATGGTCCTCATGCACTCTTGGGTGAGTAGTACCTGATATCCATAGGAAAAATAGACTTGGAGGAAAGGTGTGTGAAGGGTCACTATGATAGGGATTCTTTGGAAGCTTCCAGAAGTTTATTCTCTCTCTCTCTCTTTCACTACCTATTTTTTGACAGGGGAAAGAAAGTATCGATTCATTCCAAGGGGGTCTTTATAGGGAGGAGGAGGAGTAGTATGGGGTGTGATGGAGCCCCTCTCCTCACCCTTCACTTGGGTGGACCAAAACGGTTGTCGTCATGCTAGTCCATTGCTGAGTTAGGGGAGAGACAGTGGGGGGCAAGGGAGGGAGGTGGCACATGTGTGCCCCTCCTCCCCATCGTCACCATTGTTGACAAGGGGGGAAGTTAAAAAAATTCAAATAGTTTCAATTATTTTTTGGGGATCCTATGGGACATGAAAAGGGGGGGTTATTACAGTGCTATCCTCATTCGTTGGTTGTATTGTGTGACAAGTCATTGCACTGTCAGCCTTCGTTCTTGATCTTCCATTTCCCCCCTTAGCTTCTGCTGCTCTTCTTGTGCTGAGCCAGCCTCTTGGGTTAATATTTCCACCTCTCTTTTGTACCTGTGAGCTCTTTCCTCCCTCAACTCCTCCAATTCTTATGTGGCTTTAGTGATTTTCTCCATTTCAACTTGCAGATCTTCATAGAGCCCCAGAATCTCTTCATTGTGCCATCGCAGGCATTTTATGGCCTCGGTTTCTTTGTCCAATTGCACCTGCCAATCAGCTTCTATCTCTTCTTTAGCTTGTAGCTGCTCCTTCAGCTCATTAACTTCCCTGTGGACCATGGCTATTTGGTATGTTTTCTCCAACTGGGATTCAGTCATGCCCTCTTTTTTGGCTTCTAGCTCTGCTACTACAAATTTTTTCTCCTCCTTGGCTTTCTCTAGTTGAGAGAGAAGCTCCTTGACATATTCATTGTATTCTCCAGGTGGCCTCTCTGTTGCAGGAACGGAGGTTGTGGAGGCTGCCACCTTTTGCCTCTTCAAGTCTTGCCTTGATCGGCATCTACCTGCAGTCGGCCTTTTGATTCCTACCAGAGGGGTTCCTTCTCCTGCTCCTTGGCTCACTTCTTTATTCATGAAGTATTGGACCCAAGCCATTACATTGGTGGCATCCACCTAGGTCGTAGAACTAGGTGTCAACATGCGGTGGTGGTGGTGGGCACCAGGGGAGTAAGAGTGGGGGGGATTGGGGCCTTGCCCTTGCCTTCTTGCACCACAGGTGGCACAAAATCTGGCATATGGGTGCTTGAGCTTGGTCCTTCATCTTTAAGTAGGCTTGTGGGTTTCCGCTCATCCTTGCCTTCTTGCACCACAGGTGGCACAAACTCTGGCATGTGGGTGCTTGAGCTTGGTCCTTCATCTTTAAGTAGGCTTGTGGGTTTCTGCTCGTCCTGCCTAGAGACTGCTTCTCAATGGACCTGCACGTTGCGAGGGCCATGTCTTCCTCCTCCTTTCTTCTCAACTCCTCCTCCTCCTCTTCTTGCTTTCTCCTTCTTTCCTCCTCGTTCTTTTTGGACTCCTTGCGAGCCTTTTACAAGTCTGCTTTCTCTTTTTTCCTCCTCTCCTCTTCTACTTTTCTTTGTGCAATTTTCTTCTTCGTCTTCTTAGCCTTTCTCGACTAGTCTGCTCTTCTTGTTCCTTGTTTTCTTCTTCCTCACTCAATGTCCTTTCGCCAAACTATGCCTCTTGTTCCTGGTGAGGTGGCAACCTACTTGGTGTTTCATCCACTCCTCCTCCTTCTTCTTGCCCTTGCCCCAAGGCTTCCTTGATGATGGCAATAAGGACCCCATCGAATCCAATGGTTGAGGCCTTTGAAGATGAAGCTTTCCTTTTAGCCTTGGTGGTAGAGGATTCTCCTCCTGCGGACTGTCCTCCCATTGCCAAAGCCTTTTCCAAGGTCTCAATGGCCTTCCTCACAAAACCGTTGAGGTTCACCTCATCTAGAGACCATGCTGCAATGCTGTCTAATAGGGAGACATTAATGTGGCTCATGATGGTGTTGTACCTATGACTAGAAAACAACATGTGTACCATCTTGGCTTGGAGTTGGACTTTGGGATTTGGAATATCTGCCAAGTTGATGCCATCATTGGTGTGGACCTTCACCTTGTCCGTTCCTAGCAAGGCATATACGTCTCTCTTCAGCTTCCTCTCTACTTTGTTTGTCAAGCCTAATGCTTTTTCCACCAACTCTGAGGTCAATTCAATCTACACCCGACGAGTTTCCTCTCCCTCATACACAATTATGGTGCCATGGTTCCTGTGGAAAGTCTGCAAAAACTTTTCACAATGAATGTAGTCTACCCCCTAGCCTACTGCTTCCATGTATTTTTGCAAATTGCATTGCTCAATGATTTGCCTCATAGCCTGATCACATCTTCTAGGTTGAAGATATACCAAAAAACTAAAACTGATTGAAGGCTCGTGTTTCCATCGAAAGACCGTATTTTGCATATTCTTCTTCTGAAAAAGGCAATTTGTCAGCCTTTTCTTGGCCTACCATGATGGGTGCTTGTCATGAAGCTATATTCGCCATTAGTGTTATTCAGAATAGTCACAAGCAAAAGGAAACAACTACATATTTGCTGAACTGAATTGCTCGAGTGCAGAAGTTGCTTCCAATTAGTTTATTGATTTCAAATTCTATTGACCTTTTCCGCACTCACAAGTTGTTTCATCCTACCATTGAGGTTTCCAATGTGTGCCTTTCTTTATTGTTTTCCTTATGCATTTGGTTTGATTTACCTTACCCTTACCTTACCCCCTCTCCCTTGGAATTGAGAAGAATCCTTCCTAGGATTTAAGGCTAGAGTGTAGAGGGCGTTTTGCACATGGGTATAGTGCTTTACTTTCGCATGAGCCAAGCATAGAAGTTTGGAAGTTTGGATTATATTCCATGTAAGCATACCGGGCCATGTCCAAAGGTCGGATGCCGAGCTCGGTGATGTAAGTAAGGACATCAAGCAAGAAGTCACTCGAGTCCATGCATCTAGCAATGTGCAGTTCCTCCTCACTGAGGATGCAATCTAAGTAGGGGTGTCCCTGAATATGTTCTTCCATGGGTCAGTCATGAATGGTCATTAATACCCTATAAGAGGTTGGAGCAACATAAGTTTGGTTGTACTCCAATGTTTTGATTGCACATCATTGCTCGGCATTTGACATGACCTAACATCCCTCGAGCTCCCATTGGAGGCAAAGAGTGTACCATTTTTTCAAGAAAGGGGAGTTGTTGGCTGCAAGCTGTTTCAAGTCTTCTATCTCTTGATCGTTGGCATAAGCTGTGCGCTTGTCATATGAGGTAATGAGGCATTGTTGTTGTGCTTGTTTGCGAGGAACCTCAATGGCAATCAGCTTTGCAGCTGCCTCAAAATCCTTGACAAACACAAATTTTGATTCTTCCCAAGAACAAGGAAGATTTCATACTTTCGTCGCTATAGGTTCGTTCAAGAGTCCCAAGTCTAAGTGGTCATAGCTTTTGGCAAGGGACATGAAAGTCATGTCTAAGTGTCTAAGGCAAGCAACCAAGTCATCCCTCCTATTTTCAGCTAAGTCTGTGGCCAAGGTTATAATTGATCCTTGCTTATAAGAGGGTCTAAGACTAGTAAGTGGTTGAGGTTTGAGAGAACTAGATAGTTCAGCAGCTAATGGTTGTAGCTTGGTTTGCTCCTTAGGTTGTAGCTTGGCCTCATGTTCGATGGGTTTGGTTGTAGTTGTGGTTGTCGTGCTACTAGATGCTTTTTGAGGTTTTAGGGGCATTATCAGCACTAGATTTAGGTGGTTTGTTAGTAGCAGGCTACGATTTTGGGTGATAGATTGGTTTAGGCCATGTTGGTCTAGGCTTTGGAGGTTCTATGGACTTGGTGGCCCGATTCTCTTGTGGCTCAAGTGTCTTTGGCTCAATTTTTTTTGTGGCTAAGCTCAAGGGTCGCGTTTGAGTAGGAAATTTGGTTTTTTTGGCTTTAGGTAGCCAAATCTAGGTGTTACCCTTATAGTAGCCTTGCACTTGTTATAAGGTCTTGGGGACCCATTGCGGCTTGACCGTACGCCGATGTTTGTGGTTTCGTCTTGGCCTCCTAGGTCTTAAGTGTGGGTCCTTAGGTTTACAAGGGCGTGGTGTCTACTTCTAGGTGGTAGTCCTTGATATTTAGGTACCCATTTAAACTGGGGTTCATGGGCTTCAGTGATGGGTTTAGTTGGTTGCTGGCGCACTGAGGCTTGGCAGGTTGTGCTGAGTCACAACCCCCCTCCCTAGACTTGACGGTGGGGTTCTCTACAAGTGGCTTTGCAAACTTGGAAGGATTCTCACCTCCCTCGCTGAAAGCTGTAACTATACAAATGTTGCCCATGGCTAGGTGGATACATTGCGACGCGTAGTTGACATTACAAAAAGCTTGCTTCTTAAAGGTTCATCCTAACAGCAACTCCATGCCTGCATATTTAGTGTTGGGAAACACATAAAAAATCATTGGCATGCTTTCGGTCTCAATAGAAATTGCAACCTTGCACTTTTCCAAAAGTGTGTATGATCAGCCTCCATATGGGCTGAGCTTAGTGTTAGTGGGCTATAACTGCAGTTTGCCAATTTGGGTCCAATGGTCATGAGTTAAGACATTAAAGTCAACTCCCTCATCAATCAATGCATTGATGGTGCATGTGTGCTTGGCAGTGATCGTTATGCCTAGGTAAGCTTGTTCAGTGATAGTGGCTACTCGTACTTAGATAGGGGATGCTAGCATTTTGAGGCTCATGAAATAGATCTGTAGCAGGGAAGTACTTCTTTATGAAACTACCATTGAAGAAGCCTATGCCTCACCTTCTAAGGTTTCAAGTTCTATGTTGCCATTTTAGCTAATGGTTCAAAGGACCTAGTGATGGGACCTAAAACGGGCCGGCACTGGCTCATGCACTAGCCGGACCTCTATCATACGCTCAACAACCCCATGGCCTCGCGGCCAGGAGCGTGGATGACACATACATCATCTTCCTAAACATCTTGCATTTGTATCACGTCTCGTAGTCCAACTCTAACCCAATTAACACTCCTCAAAGGGAGTCCCAACACATTGCCAAAATAGCACGAAGTACAAACATAGGAGGTCCTCCCACGGCTGACTGCCGCTACCTCACTGCGACTCTCCTACACCTTGGGGATTGGCCCCTCGATGCATCACTAAACATATATAACACAGTATCGCACATATTTCCACTCAAGGTACCAATTATTCGTATCTAGGAATGTACCATACCTCACTTTACTTTCCCCTTAGACCCAATGCCTACCCTACAGCTTGGGACAACCTTACTCACTCAATGTTGGTCATGATCTAGAGAATACAAGTGCTATGCATCCAGGAGGTATTGTCTGATACCTTTTATCATTTTATGCTTCATGCAAATTGTGAATGCCCATGTGCTCAAACAATTAAGAAAAATCAGCATTTGTGCTTAGTGCAAAACCATTCTTTCAATGAATTTGACTATCGCTCGTATGCGGCGTTGCATGAACCTAGCACCGAGAAACCCTCGTGCTACTAGGTTCTTAATTTTTAACTATCGACCAACCTAAATGGTATGCATAAAAACCAGCAAGCTTTTCATCATTCCATTCAGCATTTAAACACCTTCTATACACTCTACCCCCTCACCCGTTTAAAGCAAATTACATAAAACATCAATTTCCTTTGTAAAAATGAGATTATCGTTCTTTGCGGGTTGCGGGTTTTTATTTGCCATGTCTCGGGACTGATTTCCAGCAGTCATTAATGCTCATGACAGTCCACAATCAGCAATCTTCATTCCTCTTGAACCACGGAGCAATCCGGTCTTCATTGGACAAGCATCCGTCATCCATTTTTCTTCTTTTTCTTCACCACATGAATCTGCCCTTAGGGGAGAGAGAGGGAGGAGAGAGAAAGACTGAAATCAGAGATCTTCATAGAGACCGCCATTGGAGGAGTGGAGCACGGCGATATGACTAGCAGGCAGAGGGGAATGAGGGGCAATGATCATTTGCAAGGGTTGTATGCAACCTCCATCCTCCAAGATCAACATAGAGGGCGCAAATTTCGGTGCCCTCTGATCACGTTTTCTTCCTTCTCTTGATGCCACGATTTCATGCTAACTAAAAAGTTTGGCATAAAATGCCCCCAAAGCTCACCACTCCTTTGGCATGTCCACCTTTTTAAATCTTACCCACTTTGTGGCCATTTCCCCCTCCGGACTCCGAATCGAGCTCTAAAAAATTCCTGGGCATCCGGCTTGGCATCCCGCATTGGCCAGTAACTCTTGTCAACCCGCACGATAGTCTGAAAAATTATGAAAAATCAACAAGTGTCCCTCGGGCGCCTTTAAAGCACTTGACGCGTAAAATCATCCTAGCTAGAGCCACTGCCTTCGACGTTGAATATTTTTCCCTTGATATTCGTAATTTTTAGCTATTTTTAAGCACTTCTCGGCATCAAAATTCCGCTCTCATTGGTGACCACAGGATAGGGTGACTCAGCCCGTCAAATCCCACAATCGATCTGCACAAAACAACCAAAGGAAGCATCAAACTGATACAAAATAGATACATATTAAACACAGCACAGTGCTCACCCTACCCCCTGACAAAACCAAGGCATGACATCCACAAGGAGTAGGCCTAGCATAATCTGATAAAAGGTCCGAAGCTAGTCACTAACCGACTGCTCCAACATGGCCAAACTAAAAAGAACTATCAAAGAGGTTGCCCTAAGTGGTGGTCTGAACTACCTACCTAACTAAGGACAACACAACTAGGAGCTCCTACTAGGCGAGGACTCCTATAGCCTGATCAAGAAGTATTTTCTTGTAGCACATTTCTTCTTTTAGGGTTTTTATTTTATTGACATACTCGGGCATGTAAAAAGGAGGGAGCTGAGCGTAGTGACCCAAGGAGAACAAGGCATCGGCCTCAAGTTCTGTCTCGGTACCCAAGAACCTACCAAGCCCTCGCAAGGCAACACTTAATCCTTTTCTGATGCTCACTTTTATTTTCGCTCCAACCTTCCTTAATTTCTTCTTTTCTAGCAAGAAGCCACCCCTAGGAAGACAAGGCATCGGCCCCGGGTCTGACTCGTCCCCAAGAACCTACCAGGCCCTCGCAAGGCAATGATCAACTGCTTGTAAATTTTCATTTCTTTCTTTTTTTATTTTTATAGGGGTTAGAACCCCTTTTTACACACCTTTGTATATATATTTATTTTCTTTAAGATATTCAGGGTTTCTTTTCATCATCATTATTTTCTTCTGGCAGGCTTCTCTAACTACCTCACAACTAACAAGAACTCCTAGAACGGCCGCCTAGCAGGCTAGCAGAACAGGGTCACTAGGACTTTCGTCTAAAACAGGTCTTTTGATGCTTGACAATGTCTTTGCCGGAGGCAATGACTACTCAAACCTCCCTCAAACATACTTAACCTAAACCTCAGGACTTCATGCCTTGGACGCCGGTCCCCAATAAGAAAAGAAAATCCCCTTATCAAGTACACAACCACATATATCATAAAAAACCACAGTACTCATAAAGGATAGATGTCACCTGGACTGGCCATAAGAAGCGTCGATGCCGCGACAAAGGCTCCCTCCAGCTCCACAGAATTTGTCAAGCACAGGACTAAAACAAAGCACGGTTAAAAGCACCCGTACTAGACAGACACACGGCCCTCTTGGCCTAAAGAAATAAAGTACTTCACTACGAAACTTGATCGGCCCTCTTGGCCTAACGAGATCAAATAGAATAACACCTACACATCCTTCCCTGGAAGAACCCATATATACAATAATATGCTCCCTTCCAAGGAGGAAAAACAGGCTCGTAGCCCTAAACTAAATGCATAAGGTTATGACCCATTCCTCCTGCATATATAGCAAGAGGCGTACGCATAGCATGTTGTCGAATTAACCTATGGGTCCAGGATAATAACGGCAGATTGGTCTCGGCTACTCTTTGCATCACCCATATCAACCATCATCTGCCATTTATCGCATGTTCTAATAACATACCCCACAAGTGACCGGGTCCCGTTTCATCATTGATCACAATATCCAAACTAGGACCACAATTAAAGAAGAGGTCTTCCTCATAAGCAAGATTGGCCAATGAATCCGCAAACTGATTCCAGTAACGTGGAATCAGCTGAAGAGACACTCTCTCAAACTCTTCAAGTAGGGTCATCGTAGTTCGATGATACATACAAAGAATGGGATTCCGCACTATGTATGTCCCATCTAGCTGATTCAGGATCAACTGGGAATCCCCTTTTACTAACAACCGACAAATACCACCTTGTTTGGCAATATGCAGTCCCATAATCAAGGCTTTATACTCCGCCATATTGTTAGTGAATCCTACCCTGAGATAAGCAGCTAACTTCATCATAACTCTATGTCGGGGATCTCGGATTACTACTCCAACACTCCCTTTTTTATTAGGGCCCCTGGATGCTCCATCAAAATATAATGTATACGTCCACAATGGGTTTACACAGCTGGCCATCACAAACTCCTCTACTCGTAATTATGGTGATCAAAGTTTAGCATATTGAGAGGATGCACTAACGGCTCCATCCCACCTTCTTCATTGAACTCAACAGGGATACTCGTCAACAGTCGTAAGCAGTGATGGCAGAAGACTTTAATCTCCCAAACAAAGGTTCTGTCCTCTTGCTCAATCACTTTGTATCCTTTGCTCCACCAGATAAGTTTCCCCTGATGGTATCTCTGCTCCAGATATGGGTGCTCCAAATAAGGGATTAACTAACCCATCAACCAACTTTAAGCTCTTCCGCAGGTCTCAAATCATTCCTAGTATGGACCTGTAATGCATTTTCTTTGTATTAGCAGACTTAGAAATAATAAGGTTTAATCTTATTAAGATTAACCTTATTTTTAAACTCTACTCCCTGTAGATCAGCTAATGGGTATGTATTCTTCCCTAACCTAACAATCTTGTAGGGGCCATCCCATTTAGGTTCCAGCTTCCCTGGAAACAACTCCCTACGCGCATCGTAAGAGAGGACTAATTGCCCTTTTTTAAAGGTATATTTCTTTGCCCTGAGGTCATGCAACTGTTTCATCCGACGTTTAGCTACCTCCTGGTGTAACAAGCTTTGCAACTTCAGCTCATCTAGGTGGGCTATGGTCGTGAAACGTTCAAAAAGGGAATCCTTATCTCCCAAAGAATGGTTGATTACAAACCGTATGGTCGGCAATTCAATCTCGAGGGGTAACACCCACTCTTCCCCATAAACCAATTTAAATGGAGTATGGCCTGTAGCGCGCTTGAACATTGTATTATATGCCCATACTGCCACATACAGCTTCTTGTCCCAATCTCGTTTCTTCTCAGAGACTATCTTAGACAAGACCCCACAAGCTGTTTATTAGTACTTCCCACCTGCCCATTTGCTTGCGGATTATAAGGAGTCGTTTTATTATGCTTGATTTGCCAAGCTTCTGTCAAGCTTTTGATCACCTTATTCAGAAAATGAGTTCCACGGTCTGACACCAATTCCCTCGGTGGACCAAAGCGGCAGATAATCTGCTCTAAAAGGAAACTTGCAGTCTCTTTTGCATTGTCCTGCCTAGTCGCCCGCGCTTCTGACCATTTTGTAAAATAATCAGTGGCTACTATAATATACCTCTTCAGGGTAGTAGACGACGAAGTAATAGGACCCACAAAATCAATGCCCCATTTCTCAAATGGAAGGATAGCCATGATAGGCGTAAGTGGACGTTTCCTATTTTCTCTACTGTCATGTCTCTGACAAGTATCGCATTTCTTTAAATACTCAAAAGAATCTTGGAAGATGGACGGCCACCAATATCCAGCTCTTAACGCTTTTTGTGCCATCAACCGTCCTGCAAAGTGCCCTCCATATGCAGAGTCATGGCACTCCTCCAAGATAAAAGAAACCTCGTCAGGCATCACACATCTGCGATAGATATCATCAACACCTTGCCGATATAGTGTCCTTGCGATCAAGGAAAACTTCAATACCTGTTGTTTGATCTTCCTCTTTTCAAACTTTGATAAACCGGTTCCCGTCTCTCCTGTTGATAGATAGTGTGTAATAGCAGCATACCAAGATGGGATAGAAGCTATATCAATTTTAAACATTTCCTCAATGTCGCTTCCTTCATCCAAAGTCTCTTTCGGCTCCCCGAAATCCACAATACCTTGCAACCTCGATGGCTTACTCTTGATATCATAATCGAACTCCTACAAAGTGATTAACCACTTTGCCAAACGATCAGGCGGCTGTAGCTTGTTCATAAGCAGTCTAAGTCCTTCCGCCTTCGTATAGAACACTACCTTTTCATAGAGGATGTAGTGCCTAAATTTCTTAGTCCCAAAGACCATCGCAAGACACAACTTCTCCATGTAGGCATAGTTAATCTCTGAAATGCCCAATTTTCGACTAGCAAAAGCTATCGGATGGTACCACTTTTCCTCCCAAATTTGGGCTAAACAGCAGCTGATACTGTACATAGTGGCAACTGAAAATATATAGAACATCTCACCCCTTTTAGGTGCTTTTAAAACGGGTGCTTTTACTAGCTCATATTTCACATCCTCAAAAGCTACCTTACAAGGGTCGCTCCATTCAAATGAACTAAAGGATAATAAATTCGTTAATGGCAACGTTCTTTCTGCCAGGGCATTGATAAACCTTCGATAGTACCCTATCGACAACAGAAAGCTATGTACCTCTTTCGGAGTGCGTGGCGGACTCATAGCAACAATGACCTTTATCTTTTCAGGGTCAGTTGCTATCCCTACTGAACTGACCACATGGCCTAGCAATAGCCTATAAGGTACACCAAAGACACACTTCCGTGGGTTAAGAGCGATACAAAATTGTCTGCAACGCTCAAAGCACTTTCTCAAAATAATCAACATCCTTTCTATTACAGTGGCTGCCCCCAGATTGTCAATAAATACTTTGAGCTCCTCTGGGGAGATATCGCCAAAGGTTTTATCGGCTGTTCTTTGCCACGAGCCGAGTGCATTGCATAAACCAAAGGCCATCACATGGTACGCAAAAGTACCAAAGACAGTAATAAAATTTGTTTTCAACTTGTCCTCCTCTGCAATTGCCATCTGGTTGTATCCTGCAAAGCAATCCATAAACGAATATATCTCCCTACCTGCTAATTGATCCAAAATCTGGTCAATAAACGGCAACGGGTAGTAATCCTTAACTGTCTGCTTATTCAGCTCTCTAAAATCTACACATAATTGGATCTGGTTGTTTTTCTTCTTCCTGATAACGTGAACACCATTCTGTCTGTTGTACTGGGAAGATCAAACTAGGTTTCCTTAACTTCAGCAACTCCTCAAACAGCACGTCCCTCAATTCAAAAGGCATACGCCTTACCTTCTAACGCATGGTCAAACCAATCTTCCCCTACTCGTGCTATGCCCAGAGGTTCCACAATATACCCGATACGCAGGATCTTCTTAAATTCCTTGCGTACTCCTAGAGATAATTTGATCAATTGCAAGAGATTCACATCTGGTTTAACTTCGCAAAGAGAACTCGCTAAATCGAAGTCGTGATAAGTAGCCAAAGCTCTCTTTTCTCGCCAAACCATTCTCTCTTTTGGTCTTTGGACCGGTTTGGGTGCTTCTTTCTTGGCTCTTGCCTTCTTTCTGGCCACTCCCTCATCCTTCTTAGGGTCGCATTTCTTGTCAACCGGCCTTAGTGGTCCCCCTTCTATGCTAGAATTCTGGACTTGCGTCCCCTTATCCCCTTGTTTAGGGTTTACCTCAACCGGCTTTTCCTTATCTTTGTCAACCTCTTTAGCCTTTTGGCCTCTTGTCACAGCTCTTAAGTTAGAGGTTTCAGCATCATTGACTCGCACAGCCTCAATAAGGCTAACTCCATTGCCTTGTGGCAACTCTTCTATATTTGCTTTTCCCCTCTGCAATATTTGCCTAGGTGCATCATTCTGCTGCAAGTTATTTCCTTACGCTCTATGATTCACTGGGCCTTTACTACCTTGTTGGAGAGAACTAATCTTACTCCAACAGGTTGCAGCTAAATGGCCTGACTTCCCACAAATGTCACATTTCACATTTGGACAGTTCCTGGGGAAGTGCTGTCCACCACACCATTTACAATTGAATCTAGAGGGTCCACCCTCTTCAGGGCGTCGACTCCCTATCAAATTTTGTTGCTTCTTCAAGAAATTAACGTCGATGGCTATTTGTCGATATTGCTCGAAGATCATATTAGTATAATGCTTCATCATGTCCTTAACTTCGCCAAGGATATTAGATGAAATTGACTCATAGCCTCGATCATCAACCCGTCATTCCATTGGCCTAACAATCTGATTTGGCATTGGTTGTTGACCCACAGGAACAACATTCGAATTTGAAACTTGGCCTCCAACATTAGGTGGAGCCAACTGACTTGCCATAGGCATAGTCACACTGGGAGGAGCCAGTAATAAAGGTACATTCAAAACCATACTCCCTCTCCCAACAGGGTTAGTCATGGGCATCCCTTGACTTCCATTCGTCAATGATGGATTGCCACTAGGTACTAAACCCCCATTAACATTCATTCGAGAGGAGTAGGCCGTTTGTAATCGTGCTTCTACTCCCTATGCTCGCGTAATAGCTGTATCTATATCTGCTAAGGCCACACTACTCAATTGTACTTGGATATTAAAGTCCAACCCATGCAAAAAGTATTGCAATCGGGTAGCTAGTGGAATGGGAATGTAAGTTTGCAACTTACGGAATACTTCAACTTCTTAGCATAGGCTTTTACATTCTCGTGAGGATCTTGACGTGTCACATTCAAGACCCGCAACCAATATTGGCCACCTCTTTCAGGGGCATATTCCGCTCGGAAAGCTACATAGAATTTATCAATGGTGGTTATGGTTCTAGACTCAATGCTGTAATACCAAACCACAGCCCTTCCTTTTAACGTCATATTGAAGAACATCATGAGATGTCCCTCGTCTTGGATGAGATAATTGAACATCAATCTCTGAAATTCACAAATGTGAAATTCTGCATCCTCTTCCGCTAACCCATTAAAAATGGGCAAGGGAACTCCTAAGGCTGGTAAATCTGGTGTCCCTATAGGAATCGCAATAGGTTGTGCCATGGTGAGTATCGGATTAGCAATAGGAGCTTGAAGTGACGGATTCACACCCCCACTTAAAGTGAGTAAACTCGATGGAGAAGAGGAAGGACTTATGCTTCCTCCTGCCCCTAATGGAATAGGTGGAGTAGTCAAATGACTAAGACCACCGCTTCATATACGTACTGGACTACTCGTTGAGAAGAATAATGGCTTACAATCTCTAACCGCCATCTAGCCCTCTCAGCACGTTCGGCTTTTTGGATTTCGGCTTGACGGTACTTGTCAGAGGACATAAACCAACTTTCTTTTGGTCCCTAGAAACCCTAAATCTGAAAACCACCACTTATAAGTGGCTCCCGGCAGACGCACCACTGATGGAACCTAAAACGGGCTGGCACTGGCTCATGTACTAGCCGGACCTCTATCATGCACTCAACAACCCACACGGCCTCGCGGCCAGGAGCGTGGATGACACATACATCATCTTCCTAAACATCTTGCATTTGTATCACGTCTCGTAGTCCAACTCTAACCCAATTAACACTCCTCAAAGGGAGTCCCAACACATTGCCAAAATAGCACGAAGTACAAACATAGGAGGTCCTCCCACGGCTGACTGCTGCTACCTCACTGTTGCGACTCTCCTACACCTTGGGGATTGGCCCCTCGATGCGTCACTAAACATATATAACACAGTATCGCACATATTTCCACTCAAGGTACCAATTATTCATATCCAGGAATGTACCATACCTCACTTTACTTTCCCCTTAGACCCAACGCCTACCCTATAGCTTGGGACAACCTTACTCACTCAACGTTGGTCACGATCTAGAGAATACAGGTGCTATGCATCCAGGAGGTATTGTCTGATACCTTTTATCATTTTATGCTTCATGCAAATTGTGAATGCCCATGTGCTCAAACAATTAAGAAAAATCAGTATTTGTGCTTAGTGCAAAACCATTCTTTCAATGAATTTGACTATCGCTCGTATGCGGCGTTGCATGAACCTAGCACCGAGAAACCCTCGTGCTACTAGGTTCTTAATTTTTAACTATCGACCAATCTAAATGGTATGCATAAAAACCAGCAAGCTTTTCATCATGCCATTCAGCATTTAAACACCTTCTATACACTCTACCCCCTCACCCGTTTAGGTTGTGCATTATTGATCGGTTTAGGGTTCATTTTCCACATTTTTATTGTATAAAAAGCCATAAAAACTCACTAGAACATAAAGGTAGGGCTGAACTGAGGCTAAACCTCATACTTCATACCCCCCATACATCCACAAACATGGTTCTTATTTTTCCTTAATTTTTGGTACTCAAAATCCATTTTTCCCTATTTTCAGTTTTTTTTCCTATTTTTCTTGTATTTTTTCGCAATATTAAATAACTAAAAATACAAAATGAGTTGTGGGTTGTGGCCCTTAGGTTCATTTGAAGAAAAAACACAAATTTAGTTGGTGTGTCTTATTATATTTTTCATTTATATATCAAAAACACCCAATTTTTCCATATCTCGCATGTTTTACGGGTTTTATACCATTAATTTCAGTCACAACACTTATGATTTTCTGATTTTCTGAACATAAACTGATCAAACTCATAACAAATAACAACATAATGCATAATCATCCCATGGGAACAAATATTCATGAAGCAAATTACAAAAAACATCAATTTCCTTTGTAAAAATGAGATTACCATTCTTTGCGGGTTGTGGGTTTTTATTTGCCATGTCTTGGGACTGATTTCCAACAGCCATTAATTCTCATGACAGTGCACAATCAGCAATCTTCATTCCTATTGAACCACGGAGCAATCCGGTCTTCATTGGACAAGCATCCGTCATCCATTCTTCTTCTTCTTCTTCACCACATGAATTTGCCCTTAGGGGAGAGAGAGGGAGGAGAGAGAAAGACTGAAATCAGAGATCTTCATAGAGACCGCCATTGGAGGAGT
This sequence comes from Lygodium microphyllum, assembly GCF_053477565.2. Taxonomy (NCBI): domain Eukaryota; kingdom Viridiplantae; phylum Streptophyta; class Polypodiopsida; order Schizaeales; family Lygodiaceae; genus Lygodium; species Lygodium microphyllum. Next base: position 132,530,770 of record NC_141139.1, on the reverse strand, counting down.
GGAGCACGGCGATATGACCAGCAGGCAGAGGGGAATGAGGGACAATGATCATTTGCAGGGGTTGTATGCAACCTCCATACTCCAAGATCAACATAGAGGGCGTAAATTTCGGCGCCCTCTGATCACGTTTTCTTCCTTCTCTTGATGCCACGATTTCATGCTAACTAAAAAGTTTTGGCATAAAATGCCCCCTAGCCCCCAAAGCTCACCACTCCTTTGGCCAAAACTTATGTCCACCTTTTCAAATCTTGCCCACTTTGTGGCCATTTCCCCCTCTGGACTCCGAATCAAGCTCTGAAAAATCCTGGGCGTCTGGCTTGGCATCCTGCATTGGCCAGTAACTCTTGTCAACCCACATGATAGTCTGAAAAATTATGAAAAATCAACAAATGTTGCTCGTGTGCCTTTAAAGCACTTGATGCTTAAAATCATCCTAGCTAGAGCCGCCGCCTTCGACGTTGAATATTTTTCCCTTGATATTCGTAATTTTTAGCTATTTTTAAGTACTTCTCAACATCAAAATTTCACTCTCACCTAGCCCCTGAAATTTCATTTTCTCCTTATGTCCTTTGACTGAGTACATCAGTACTAAGTCACCCTGTTCAAAGTTGCACTGCTTGACATGCTTGTCAAACTAGCATTTGCATCTTGCCTTCTCACAAATTAGTGCATGGGTGGCTAAAAGACGTGTTTTCAATAAGTGTTCGAGCTCAATTAGGCGTTCTGTCCATGCCTCCTTCCTATCCCATCTCTCTTGAAGGGCTATCCTAAGGCTAGGCACAAAGAAATCTAAGGGTAGAATTGCCTCTATTCCATAGGCCAACCTAAAGGGGGTCTTTCGTATAATCATCTTGTAAGCCGTGTGGTAGGCCCACAAGGCCGCCATCAATTTGTTATTCCAATCACTGCACAAAGCAGAGATGATCTTCGTCAGGACATTCACCAAGATTTTATTTGTGGATTCAGCTTGGCCATTTGCTTGAGGGTAATAAGGTGAAGATTTTTTATGGATAATAAGGAAGGTGGATAGGAGGTGAGCTATCACTTCATTAATGAAGTGTGTACCTTGGTTACTAACTAGTTCGATGGGATAGCTGAACTATGAGATCACTTGCTCCCATAAGAACTTGGCAATGGTCCTAGCATCATTTTTTCTCGTAGCGTGTAATTCTGTCCATTTTGTTAGATAGTCGGTGGCAACAATGATGTAATTGGATTGTGAATAATGTGCCATGGGAATAATGGGTTCGATGAATTCAATCCACCATTTCTCAAAGGGTTGTCATGTGATAATTGGGGTTAGCTCCATGTGATCCTTATGAATAAGAACTTTAGTTCGTTGGCACTCATCACAATGTTTCACAAATCGTGCTACATCTCGAAAAAGAGTAGGCCACCACAGTTGGGACTGCAGCACCTTGCGGGCTGTCGCATCTCCATTGAAGTATCCTCTTGCGATTCCGCCATGTGCCTCTATGAGTACGTCATGCATCTCATGCTCACACATGCATCTACGTAGTAACCACCAATCTGTAGAGTTGGCTTGCTATCAACTCATAGGGTTGGATGTTTAGGATGAATCGCCTAAATCTAGGCCTTTTCTATTGGTCATTTCAGTAGTCTGTGCACAAGCACTTGAACTATGTCATTTGCCCAATACGGTGTCATGTTGGCTCTAAACAAATCTCTTTTGCTAGACAAGTTGAATAGATGTGCATCTGACAGTTCGTCTATAATGCCTTGGCCAGCGAACTCCTGTGGAGATGCAAGACATATGGTCAGTCATGTAATGATGCTTCCCTTTACGTACCACCACAGAGAAGTCAAACTCCAAAAGCAAAAGTAACCATCTAGTGATGCGTCCTGTAGCGCAAGGTTTATTAACAAGATACAACAAGGCTTGATGGTCAACAAAGAAGGTAAAAGGCATAGCCAAAAGATAATGTCAAAATTTCTTTATAGCAAACACCATGGCCAAGCCCTTTGTCTCCATTGCTGAGTAATTAATTTCGGTCTCAATGAGTTTTCTGCTAGCAAAGCTCACTGGGTAATCCAAGTTGTCTTCACCACATTGGCACAACACAACTCCTACGGTGAATTTTGAAGCGTCAATGTGCACATGGAACATGAGTGTCCAACCTGGGGCTCATAAAATTGGTGCCATGGTCAAAACCTTTTTCAGTTTGTTATACGCACATTGGCATTTCTTGGTCCATTCAAATATGATCAACAGCTTGTATCGAGGTCTAGCAATCAATGCATAGTTCAAAAGAACCGTCGATAATGCCCTGTATAGTCTCAGAAGCATTGAACATCCTTGCAATCAATTGGGGGTGGAAGGTCAACAATGACCCTAATCTTTGAGAGATCTATGGCAATGTTGTTCTTCGACACCACTTATCCTAGGATGCATCCATGCTTCACTCAAAACTGGCACTTCAAGGGGTTCAATGAGAGACAATATAGTCAACACCATTCGAAGACAGTCTAAGTGTTCCCTCCAAGTAGAGTGAACACACGTCATCCACAAAGACCTCTAGCTCCTTCCTACGCATGTCTTTGAATATTGTGCACATCAGTCATTGGAAGGTAGCTAGTGCGTTAGTCAACCCAAAAGGCATGACTATGTAGACAAAGACGCCCCATTCAGTGGCGAATGCGGTCTTATGCCTATCGCTAGGATACACTTGCACTTCATTTTATTCGGAGAAGCCATCCAGGAAACTGTAGGCCTCTTTTCCAACTACTCTCTTGAGAATGTGCTCGGTGTAGTAATGTATAGTTGTGTCTCTTTGTAGCCGTGTTTACCTTCTTGTAATTGACACACACTCTAATCTTTCCATTCTTCTTTAATACAATGATTATGGGTGAAACCCAGTATGTATGTTCAATTTTGTATATGAATCATGCTCTCATTAGCTTGTCAATTTCTTCCTTGACGGCATGGCCATGCTTTGGATTCATGGGATATGGTCACTGCTTGACCGACGTTGCATCATGTGTCATGGGTATGTTGTGAGTCACTACACTCTTAGGTCTACCCCCTTGAGCTCTTCAAGGGACCAGGTGAAGATGTCTATATACTCTCGTAAGAGAGTAATGAGACTTGCTTCCTCTTCCTTGGTCAAGTCATCAGCTATAAGGGCAAGTTGTGGTGTCTCCCCTTCATTGGCTAAATTAACCTCTTTGACCTTGGCGAGTCCTTTGATTGGTTTGCTCACTTGCCCCTATCGTTTGGCTCCTAGCAAGATCACCACCCTATCTCCTTTTTTGAATTTTTTGAATTGCTTTGGTAGGTCTTGCGGTCTTTGCTACTCTTATTTTTTGTTTCCCTAGGCAGCTTCTGTCGTTCCTCCCTTAACCGTCGACATCTCCGGTGGATGGATAGGTCCCCCTTGGTGCGTCTAGTCTTGGAAGGTTGAGGTATCTCAGGGTCACAATCGGAGCTAACTCCCGACTCAGAATCAAACTCTCCGTCTTTGCTAGAAGAGGGGGTCTCTCCTAGTGGTGGCAGCTCAGAAGGTGAGTCCACTCTTAGTAGTGGTGTGTCACTCAGTTGGGCTAGGCCTTCCTGTTCATAGTTGATTGTGCCTATGTGCTCCAACTAAGTTCGATCACAGTCCTTATGCATGACTCCTTTCTCTACTCTAAGGGCACTCTGCGTGCGTGGTCTGCGTCCACTCATATTTGTTCTAATACACGTCCCCCCATGTTGTATTCTATAGCATCGATTTTCCTTTTGCTCTCACCACTTAAGGAAAATTAGTCTTCATATTCTTTGTCAGAGCTATCTTTGTCATATTGCTCACCATTTTCCAAGTTCTGATATGTCTCTTCTTGCTGGTCAAGGACTAAAGCCCAATTGTACCTCAAGTTTAAATTATGCACCTTGGACCACTGCCATTTAGGCTCATCCAAGAGATTGTGGAGTGGCCTGAGATTAGTTGCTAGATTTCCATTCAACTTGTCAGTCAAATATCTTAGGATTTCCAAGAGCTCTTGTTTATTTTTTCCGGGCTTGGAATCTGACAGGGTTGGGCTTTCTGCGTAACCTTCCAACTATCATGCAGACTGGTGTGGAGGGTGTGTCCTTGGTCTTGCCAATTGCCGTGATGGCTTGTTCTTACTCCTCAGTGTCTAAGAATGGTAGGTCCATGGTAGCAAGAACGTGCATCCAGTCTCGCTCGTCCTTTCGGCATAGGATATACTTAGTTAAGGCCCCATAGGATCTCCTAATTTGTCCATCACCCTTTAGCATGGTGGAGATGGCATCTAGGTCAACTATCATAGTCTTCCAAGTGTCCATCTCTACTCTTACAATCTCCATTTGATTGCCTAAGAAGATAAGACCATTGCCCCAATCTTCTACGACTCTTGCATTGTGCATCTAGGGTTGGCCTAGTAGGATGTTGTAATCCACTCTCTTCATGATATAAAGTCAACAGAGGATTCATGTGATCTTCACTGGCCAATTTTTCAACACTTCGAATGGTTTCACCTTCATTCCATTAGCCAGTGTGTTGTTAAACCTAGAAGTCTTGACCGATGGGTTACCCCAAGTTTGAGGTACTACATAGCTTAGCACACTCACTCCCATCCCCATGTCTATGATTCCCTTTCTTGTGATATCCCCTAGAGCTAAGACTAGCAGGACTACATGCATTTCTGTGCCTTCCCAAAAATTATTGGCGTGCAAGGATTTAGGCATGGAGTGCATTGTCAGACTCGGTATTTGTGTTTTCGCGTTGTGCTCAGGCAAGTATGTGGCAATTGGCTCATTTGATTCTTCAACCCGCTATTTCAGCTCTTGTCATAGCCTTGGATGTTGACTAAGCAGGTCGCCTAAGCTTAGATTCATAGGGATGGTCACCAATGTATTAAGGAGGTTGCTAGCCACTTGCCTCTCTCCTAACTCTATGCTTCTTGGCCAATGGTCCTGACTGGTTTGCTAGCCCATAGCACTTAGACTTTGTCTAGGTGGCACTACTTGTGGTGCCATCTCATCCCTTGTTCTTGGTCATGGGGGAGAGACCGGCATGCTTATGCTTGAGAGATCATCAATCATGTCTTTTAGTATGGACTCAGCATCTTTTAGGTGCTCTTGGGCCTCCTTTACCCATGCCTTCACTTTATCAATGGCTTCAAGTTGGCACTTCGGGCTACTGACCTTAGCACTCCCCTTCTCACCCGTTCGTGGATCTGACATCTCTGCCTCTGTGTCAATGAATTTCTTTCCAAGAGGCAGCGTTGTGGACTTTTGGTTTTGAGAGTGAGCTTAGCATCTGTCCTTTTCCTCCCCCATCTCCGACTCTTCTTTCTAATTGAGGTTGTGTCAAGGTTGGTAGGCCCTAACAATGATATGCCGACATGCTTTTTATGTGCATTGGTCATGACATGCAATGGGATAGGCATGGCCTCCCCATCGAGTGTCTCGACACCAAACAGCCCCAATGGAACCGATGGTTCCTTAGTCGAACTAGAGGATGGCTTCCATCTACGGCAATTGACAAAGAGACCTATCTCTATTTGCTTGCTCCCTCTCAAGGTAGTGCGAAGAAACATGTCCTGGGTGACAGCAAGTCCTAGCACACGATTGGCTCTTGGGTCTGCCCTCCTAGGCCTTTGCCTCTCCCTCTACCTAACACCATCACTGGTACTAGTTGGTAGTCCATAAGGACCACATTGCCTTCTTCATCGTACGATACATAAGGGTTTACATAAGGCTTGTTGCATTCGATTTCTCCACTTAGTGGACTAGAGTATCACTCGATGGATGGGTTACATAGTAGGGTCCAGGTGGTCCAGGGATACTTGTAGGATTTATCTCCATTCTAGGGATGGTTAGCTTAGCATCATTAGGTGCTGAGAGAGCCAATGGGACTCCCCTTCCAAAGAAGTTTGGTGGCATGTTCGCAAGGTAGGGTTTTGACCATAAGGTTGTGGGTATGGGAGTCTCCAAGGTAGTCAACAATGCATGACATCATGGCCGAACCTACCGCAATTAGCACAAGGTCATGACCTAGGGTCTTGACACTTGGTTGGTAGGTGGTTTTTGCCACAATGCATGCATTGGATGTATGGGCATGTTGGTTGTCTCATCATCTCCTATAGTTTGGCCATGTCCATCTTAATCTCTGCTAGCTCTTATCCTAAATTAGTGCCCTTCCCTTTATCCTGAGCACTTGGGCCTGGTCTCTCACTCGACGTTGAGGCCTTGTCGGAATTCCTCGCCCTGGACTCTTCTCAATTCGAGCTTCTAAAGCTTCTCTCCTTGAGCTGGTCATCCACTCTAATAGCTTCTTCAAAGACCCTTGCCAGTGCATCTCGCTGCAAGCTCAAGTTGCCGGCCAAGGCTTTGGAGAGCTCTTCACTTCGTATTCCGTATCATTTGAAGATTTTTGGTTGCATTGCCTATGTTCATGTGCCAGATGAGTTGAGATCCAAGTTGGATCCAAAAGCTGAGAGGTGCATCTTTATTGGTTACTCTCTGCAGCAAAAAGGGTATAGATGCTATAACCCTTCTACTCATAAGTTTACAGTGAGCAGAGATGTTGTTTTTGATGAGATGAGTAGCTGGTATAAACCAGTAAATGTGATTGATAATGTAGATGCACAAAATGGTAATGCTGCACAGAATTCACAGCAGCAGTCACAAGATATTAGCGGACCTGGAGCATCCTCTAGTAGTGGTTCACATTCTTTGCCATGGACAGGCAGATTGAGATCAGGAGAATCTTCTCAAAGCAATGTAGATAGTGGTATGCAGGTATCACGAAAAGGAAAAGAGAAGGTAGATCAGCCCATGTTTGATGTGAATGCAGGTCACTCTTATGTGGATGGTGAATCCAGTGGCTCTGAACAGAGCATTGATGATGAGTTCGGTATTCCTTCTGTTGTTACACCTGGAGTAAGGAAGACCAAGGATGTTTTGAAGGCATCTGGAAGTGAGCCTACTTTGCGCAAGTCTACCAAAGCTAGGTATCCTGTGGATAGGCTGAAATATGATGGATTTACAGCCATTCACTATGCCTATATGGTCAAAGTGATACAGGAACCAGAACCCACTTCTTTTGAGCAAGCCATGGGAAAAGAAAAATGGGAGAAAGCCATGGATGAAGAAATGGATGCTTTGGAAGCAAATGCCACATGGGAATTGGTACCTTTACCTAAAGATAAGAATGCAATTTGTTGTAAGTGGGTTTATAAGGTGAAGCACAATGCAGATGGTTCTGTGAACAGATACAAAGCAAGATTAGTAGTCAAGGGGTATGCACAAACATATGGCATTGATTATGAAGAAACATTCAGTCCGGTTGCAAGGATGGCAACCATAAGAGCAGTCATTGCTATGGCTGCATCAAAGGAATGGTCTTTACATCAGATGGATGTAAAGAATGCCTTCTTGCATGGTGATTTGCAAGAAGAGGTATATATGGAGCAGCCACCAGGTTATGTGCATGCTGTTCATCCTGAGTTTGTTTGCAGGTTGAAGAAAGCCTTGTATGGCTTGAAGCAAGCACCTAGAGCATGGTCTGACAAGATAGGACAGTATCTTATCACTATTGGCTTTCAGATTTCCAAGGCATATTTTTCACTTTATGTGAGAAAAATAGAGAAAGATATTATGCTACTTGTCATTTATGTTGATGATTTGATTATGACAGGTGACAGTGATGAAGATATCCTTCATGTGAAAATGCTATTGAAGCAGAAGTTTAAGATAAAGGATTTGGGAGAGCTGCGTTATTTCTTGGGCATTGAGGTGATTAGATCACCAAGTGGGATACGGCTCTTGCATAGGCAATATGGATTGGACATGCTGTCTAAATATGCGATGACAGGCTGTAAGCCTATTTCAGTTCCTTTGGAGCAGAATGTGAAGCTGAGCGTAGATGCAAGTGAGCTTCTGGAAGACCCTACTATGTGCAGACGCATAGTAGGAAGCTTGATTTATATGACTATTACCAGGCCAGATTTGAGCTATGTTGTTGGATTGGTAAGTCAGTTTATGCCGGCTCCAAGGAAACCGCATTTGGATGCGGCTAGACGCATACTCAGGTATGTGAAGTCCACATTGCAGTATGGACTACTTTATGAGACTGGGGTTTAGATACAGCTGCATGGATACACTGATGCTGATTGGGCTGGTAGTATTTCTGATAGACGATCTACCAGTGGATATGTGTTCTCTTTTGGGAGTGCTGCAGTCACTTGGAGCAGCAAGAAACAGCCTACAGTTGCCTTGTCGAGCACAGAGGCTGAGTACAGGGGTGCAGCAATGGCTACATGTGAGGTAGCTTGGTTGCATAAGCTACTTTATGATATGCATCAACCTACAGATGGGCCAATTGTCATTTATTGTGACAACATGAGCAGTATACACTTGGCAAATAACCCAGTCTATTATGCTAGAACAAAGCACATTGAGGTGCATTATCACTATGTGCGGGAGAGGGTTTTACTAGGTCTTATTGATCTAGTTTATGTCAGCACAGAGGATCAGGTAGCTGACATATTTATGAAGGCATTGGGCACAGAGAAGCTGCGCAAGTTTAGAGACCTGCTTGGTGTGCAGAAATTGGGATTGAGCTCGAGGGGGAGTGTTGAGATATCGAGCTCCACTCGTGATATGCCAGGGTGACCATTGTGCATTTATGTCACCGACTTGTAAGTTTTGTAGATGCGGTTGGTACACCGCCCATGAATAATAGCTAGATGGCAGCTATCCTTATCTACTCTAGTTCGTGGCTCAGTTAGTATGCCACCTTAGTTAGTTGAGTTTGGTTTGAGACCCATATATAGGGTTCTTCTATTTCTATATACTTGAGTTCTTTTTGGCTTACACAACTAAGAAGAGGAAAACTGTTTTCAGCCTCCACCTGTGTGTGTGTATTCCCCCATTGTGCAAGCAACAAAGCTACAAGTGAGACTCCTTCCTTCTCTCCCACAATCTTGACATAACATGCACAATCCCTCCTTCCTCATTGTGGAACTCGATAGGTATATTTGTTAGAATTCGTGGACAATGGTGGCAATAGGCCTTAATTTCACATATAAAGGATCCGTCTTGCCACTCAGTAACCTAATACCCTTTGCTCCACCAGATTACTTGACCTTGATGGTAATGTTGCTCAAGGTACGAATGCTCCAGATAGGGAATTATGCATCCCATCTACTTGTCTTGGTACCTATTGCACATTAAAGTTGAATCTTGAAGAACATGCATAGGCACCAAGTCCAATGTCAGCCCTTACACATTGTAAGGCTTCAACTTATTAAAGTTAGCTTTAGTCTTAAACTCCATAGGCTGCAAATCTGCTAGAAGGACCATGGAGCCATTCTTTCCTAAATGTACAATCTTGTATGGTCCATCCCATTTGGATTCTAATTTTCCTGGAAAGAGCTCCCTATGAGCATCATAATACAGTAATAGCTAACCTTTCGCAAATTTTTACTTCTTAGCCTGAAGATCATGAAGGGCTTTCATTCTCCTCTTCCCTACTTCTTGATGTAATAAAGCTGCAACCGAATCTCATCAAGATGTGCCAGAGAAGTATACCGTTCCTGTAATGTTTCTTTCTCTCCCAACAAATGATTGAGGTCAAAACACATAGTGGGGAGCTCTTTTTCTAGTGGCAGAATGTGCTCCTCTCCATATACTAGCTTGAACGGGGTGTGGCATGTGGCTCTCTTGAATGTTGTGTTATAAGCCCACATTGCCACATATAATTTCTTATCCCAATCACACTTGCTTTCTGATACTATCTTGGATAAGATTCCCACTAGTTGTTTATTCATACTCTCAACTTGACTGTTCACTTGAGGATTATATGGGGTAGTCTTGTTGTGCTTAATCTTCAAAGCTTCAGTCAGGGCCACTATAACCTTATTCAAGAAGTGTGTCCCTTGATCAGACACAATCTCCTTTGGTGGACCAAAATGGCAAATAATTTGCTCCATAATGAAACTAGCCATCTCCTTAGCATTCTCCTTCATCGTTGCTTGAGCTTTAGACCACTTTGAAAAGTAGTCTGTTGCTATAATAATATATCACTTTTGCATAGTTGATGAAGGGTATATTGGTCCCACAAAATCAACATCCCATTTTTCAAAGGGTAATGTAACCAAAATAGGATTTAAGGGTTGCCTACAATTTACTCTCGCATCGTGTCTTTGACATACATCACAATGCTTAACATAACTAAAAGCATCTTGGAAAATCGATGGCCACCAATATCCAGCACGAAGAGCTTTTTGGGCGTTAAGCTGGCTAGCAAAATGTCCTTCACATGCTAAATCATGGCATTGCTTAAGAAAAAATGGTACCTCATCGGGTACTACACAATGACGATAGATATCATCTACTCCTCTTTGATACAAGATACCCACTATAATCAAAAAGCGTAATGCTTGTTGCTTGATCTTCCTCTCTTTAGACCTTGACAAAGCAGCCCCAAATCCTCCTATAGATAAATAATGCATTATACTTGCATACCAGGAAGGGATGGAAGCTGTATCGATTTTAAATAGTCCTTCAATATCACTTTCCTCAACCAAAATTTCCTTTGGCTCCCCGAAATCCACAAAACATTCCACAATATCCTGTAGCTTTGGTGGCTTGCTCTTAATCTCATAATTGAACTCCTGCAAAGTGATTAAGCACTTTGCTAAATGATCAGACAGCTGCAATTTGTTCAGCAACAATCTGAGTCCTTCCGCCTTCATAAAGAATACTACCTTCTCATAGAGAATATAATGCCTAAATTTCTTCATCGCAAAGACCATTCCAAGGCATAATTTCTACATGTATGTATAATTAACTTCAAATATCCCCAATTTCCTACTAGCAGAGGCAATTGGATGATACCATTTCTCCTCCCAAATTTGAGCTAAACAGCACAGCTGATACTATGTTTCGTGCCTATTGAAAATATATAGAAAAATTCACCTCTTCTGGGTGCTTTTAGAATTGGCACTTTTGCAAATTCCTATTTCACATCCTCAAAAGATACTTGATAGGCTTCGTTCCACTCAAACAGATAGTTAAAAGATAGAAGGTTCATCAATGACAATGCTCTTTCTGCGAGTGCATTGATAAATCTTCGATAATGTCCCATAGATGATAGAAAGCTATGCACCTCTTTTGAAGTATGCAGTGGGCTCATAGAGACTATAAACTTCATCTTTTCAAGGTCAGTCACAATACTAGCTGAACTAACCGCATGGCTAAGTAACAACCCATAGGGCACTCGAAATGCGTACTTTCTAGGGTTAAGAGCGATGCAGAACTATCTACAATGCTCAAAACATTTCCTTAGAGTAATCAAATGTCGCTCATCTGTTAACCCTAAGTCAAGAAGGTGGAAGAATGAATGAAAAAGTGGAAAGAAGATGGAAAAAGAGCAAAGACATGCAGGCAGCCTCTAAAGCTAAGATGGGACCAAAAGCATAATTTTAAATGAAAGGCACCTCAAAAAACTCCAAAAGTTTGTGTAAAAGAGCACCAGGCTCCCTCCTGTGCCAATGGTAAAGTATTAAATGGGTGTAGATTAGAGGCACAAGGCTAGAAGGGGGAAATAAACAAAGGACCTTGCCACAATGGCCGGTCATGTAAAAAGGGATGGGTGCCCGTAGGGTTTTTAGGGTTTGTATATATAAAGTTCAAAAAGTGAATAGAAGCTCATTCTTTGGTGTGTGGCTAACAAGAGCTCTTCTCTTCTTCTCCTCTTCTTGCTTGTGTATGCTCTTGAGAGAGGGAGTGTGAGAGTGTGAGAGAGTGAGTATGTGAGAGTGAGGGATCAAGAGGGTGAAGCTCTTCACCATCTCCTCTTCTCTTCTTCTCTTCTCTTCTCTTCTCTTCTCTTCTCTTCTCTTCTCTTGTGCGTGCGGCTATGGTGGATGGAGCTTGGAGATGGAGGAGGCTTGAGGATGCTTGAGCTAGCATCTAGGATCATGGAGCTACTGGTGTGTGCGAGAGAAAGGCAACTCATATCCGTATCAAGGTAAGCTCACTACACTCGTAGGATCGACGGTGCTTCGGCTAGGTGAGAGATTGCTTGGAACGCTTGAAACAATAGGCGGGCCGTGGGTCTTGGCAGTTGAGCGAAAGCTCCCACATTTTGGTTTCGTTTGCCAGGACCAACAAATGCAAGCTTGAGCGCTTGTGCGCCTCATATCGAGCATCGAAGTAAGGGATTCATCCCCGAAACAAAGCTTGAGATAGGTAGGAAGTTTGGGTGTTTTGATCTTCAAAACAAGTAAGTATTTTGGGTTAATTGGTTTGTTTGATGATTGGAAGACATGGAGAAATCATTTCAGTTTGTTGCTTTCGATTCTTGTTGCATTTAGTATAGGATAGGATTAGGGAATTGAATTGGGAAAGGGTAGGGTTTATTGTTGCAAAATAAGGCAAAACAGGGCATAAAACTTGCAAAAAATGGCAAAAAGCTTGCTTGGGATGTGAGTGATTGGGAGCATCAAAACCTTACCTAGGAAGGGGTTTAAGAGCCAAGAGGCTAAGGGAGAGCTCATTTGCAACCATTGCAGTGAGAGAGAGAGAGAGAGAAAGAGAGAGAGCCCTCGTAAAGATTCGATTCGATCTCGTCTCATCAGAGAGCATACTGCTCACCCCAGGTATACCAATCACTTCCCTTGGTGCCTTAGTTGGGATCTGGAAGTTTGTGCTTGGAGTGATTACCTAAATTGTCGTCGCACGGCATTCGTCCGTCGCGCCGCGTTCGGCCTGTTCGAGCAACCATTGTTAGGCCGAGTCCTAGACTTGGTCTTCGGACCCTGCCATTTGGTCAACTCGACCCAAAAATCGTAATCGGCCCTCAGCTCATAGTCCATCAGCCCGTCCGAGTGACGGTACTCGGCCCTTTGACCTCAACTCGACACTCGGCCCGAAGTCCACTCAGCCCCATTTACCAATTCGACCCTCAGCCCAGGACTCGACTATTTGCTGCACTCACTAACACTTGACTCGGCCCTCAGTCCAACACTTGACTCGGCCCATTCGAGTGACGTCACTCAGACCTCGACCCCCGAAAAATTTTTGTACTCAGACCAGTGCGATTTGGCTGGTCCGAGTCACCCACTAGGCCCCTGCAATTTAGACCAGTTGGGTCGAGTGTGTATTTGCCTCAACTTTTCTGAAATTTGACATGATCCAGTTGGAGCTCAGCATCACAAACTGTCGCAAGCCCTCTTGATGCTCAGAATTTGATTTTGGCACACGGAATAGACAAAATTGTAAGGCGCAGCCGCTTAGCAGTTTGAGTGGGCTGTCGCGATACCTAGAAACCTAGAGACCTAGAGGCAACCCGCTGAGCCATAAAACCCCGATTGGACCCAAAAACGGGCAAGGCAACATGACTGAAAAGCCCTAAAACCCGTCAAGACGGCCAGAGAATTGATCGACAAAGCCTATCAGGCCCAAAACAAAGCGAGGGTGCATAAGACACTTAGAGACTATTTGCCGCACTCACTTGGAATTTCCACACTTGAAGTGCACTTAAGGAAAACTGAAAGCCTGATTGAGCACAAGTGCACTAGAAAGAACACATGCATTGAGTGGAGAAGAATTGAGAAATGTATTTGAATATGTCAAGGAATTCACTCAGATAAGCCACTCAAGGAACCCACGAATAGGAGAGAATCCACAGACAGAGACAAACCATCACCACGCGAAGTAGGACCAAGCAAGCGGCGCAAACAAAGTGGATTTGACAAACCTACTCAACATGATCGATAGCTTGGTGGAGCATGAGACCTCAACTATGGCATAAGAAAGCTCAAACCGCAGGTCTAATGAGGAACTTGACTTAGGCGTCTTCCCAAAGGCTATTCAGCAAACTGGTCAGCAGCTACGATGCGCACGCCTAGTATAAGCATCGCGATCGGACAGCAGATGCTATCATCGTAGACTTAGAAGAAGAGAGAAAGCTAGCCCACAAGGTGTTGCAAAGCATAGCCACATACAATAGAGACCAGCAGGTCAGGAGTCAAAGGCAAAGCACGGAGTTGCGTGAGGTACAACGAGTGCTGAACCTAGCCGAACGGATCACAAGAGAGCCCTAGAAGGAGACTTAACACTGAGTGAGCTTCTTATGAAGCGATTGCTAGGTAGACAAAACCGTAGCAAAGCAAAGTACTGCAGCATTGGCAACCTCACTGCTGGCAGGATTAGGAGTAACCCAAGGCTCTAAGTGCCAGTCTAAAATCCCAATAGTCGCAAAGCAGCTCGACAAGTATCAACCCCATGACGATCCATACAGCTTTGTAGAGTAGTTTGAGCAATTCTGCGAAGCCAACGGCCTCAACGACCTAACTCAGCGCTCTCAAGCATTTGGGCTCTGCTTAGGTGACAAGGGCAGGACTTGGTATACAAGCTTAGATGCCACAGAGCGAGCAAATTTCAATGGCCTCAAGAATCTCTTCATCAAGAGATTTGCCGAGCCTGGATACTTTGACAATCTGCTAGTACGACTGATGAATGTCAAGCAGAAAGAGGAGGACATTGGCGATTACGTAACCCATGTGAGGAGCCTCTTCAAGAGAATCCCTACAAGCGAATGACCAACTGAAAGAGCAATTTCAACTGTGTTCATCAGCGGAATTCAAAATGAAGAACTGTATAAGGCTTTGGCAGCCAACTCAAGCTTTGCAGCAAGATGTACTAGCTAGGGTTTTTGAGGAAGCCATCAGAGTTGATGATCAATTGAAAGAGCGGAGCTCCAGGAGCTCCAACTCAGAAGAAGCCAACTCGGAAGTTCAGAAAGAGTGTCAACCTCTAGTGAACGACCAGCCCCATCATCCCAAGATAAGGGGAAGGCCACCGAGACGAACCGGCGGATGTCAAGATGGAGATAGCCAAACTGCAAGACATGTGGAGATGACCAACATGCCCACACATCCAATATGTGTATTGTGGTGGAAACCATTTGTCAGCTGAGTGTCAAGACCCTCGATTGAGACCTTGCACTAACTGCGACAGGTTCGGTCACAACATCGTGCATTGCAGATTACCCAGAAGATTTCCATACTCCCAACCATACTGCCAGCCGTACCTAGCGAACATGCCACAGCCACTCTTTGGAAGGGGAGTCCCATTGGCCCTTCCTGCACCTAACGACATTAAGCCGGCTGTCCCTAGGGTGGACATAAACCCTACAGGTATACCTAGACTGCCTGGTCCCTATGTAACCCATCCACCGAGTGACGCTCCAGTCCACTATGTGGAAGAACCAAATGAGGAAGAGACTTACTTATATCCTTATGTCTCTCACGACAATGAGGTCAATGCAGTCCTTATGGATTATTTACCAATACCGATGATGGTGTTGGGGAGAGAACGAGGTAGAGGCCTAGGAGGGCAAACGCAGGATCCAATCATTTGTTGGACTTGTGGTCACCCATGTTATGTCTCATCACATTGCCATGAGAGGGAGCAACAAAACAAAGACAAAGCTAACCTAAGGTGTGTTGAATGCAAAATCACCCATCTCTTTGTCAATTGCCCAAAGCAGAAACCTTCTACAAGTTGAGCCAATGTACCATCAGTTCCATTGGGGCTGTTTGGTGTCGAGAACCTTGATGGGGAGGCCACACCCATCCTCTTGCGGGTCATGATCCGTGCCTAGACAAAGTAGACTGGCATATCACTACCAGGACCCAGCAACCTCGATACATCCTCGATAGGGAAGAAGAGCCACAGTGAAGGAAGAAGAGGTCGGAGGCTAAGATCGCACTGAAAACTGAGAGTGCTACAACTCAGCCTGTTGGAAAGAAGGTCACGGATGCAGAGGCAGAAACTTCAGCCCCAAAGACGGCCGAAAAGGGAAGTGCCAAGGTAGGGGAATACCCGCATCCGAAGCGCCAACTCAAGGCCATAGAGAAAGTGAAGGACTAGGTGAAAGAGGCTCAAGAGCACTTAAGGGATACTGAGCCCATCCTAGAGGATGAGATCGATGATCTCCTTAGCATAAGCACGACGGTCTCACCCCCTTGACCAAAGTCAGGAGATGCAACCGCACCGCAGGCAGCACCGCTTAGGCCAAGCCTTGATGTTGCAGGCCCACAAATCAATCATGGCCGTTGGCTAGGACAATCCGGTTTAGGAGAGAGATGAGCAACCGATAGCCTCCTTACCACGCTAGTGACCACCCCTATGACATTAAGCCTGGGAGACATGCTTAAGCAGCATCCCACCCTATGGAAAGACCTCAAGCAGTGGGTTGAGGGGTCACGAGAACAAGATGCGGATCTACACCATCACGATGCAGAAATACAAATACCGAGTTTGACACTGCACTCTGTGCCAAAATGCTTGCATGTTAATGCCTTCTGGGAAGGCATCGAGATGCATGCAGTGTTACCAATCCTAGCCTTAGGTGAACAATGAGAAAGGGGATCGTAGACATGGGAGCCAGGGTTAGTGTGTTAAGCCATGCAATACTACAAACCTGGGGAAACCCTCCTGTCGAGACCACTTGGTTTAATGTCATGTTAGCAAACCGCATGAGAGTGAAGCCATTTGGGGTACTTAAAAACTAGCCGGTGAAAATCACGGGTGGTGTCCAGTTCTCTGTCAATTTTATAGTCATGAAGGGTGTGGACTATGATATCCTGTTAGGCCGACCTTGGATGTGCAATGCCAGAGCTATTGAAGATTGGGGTAACGGCTCGAACTTCCTAGGCAATAGAACAGAAGCTGTGAGGGTAGAGATGGACACTTGAAGACCTCACCAGTCAACTTGGATGCCATCTCCGCAATGCTCAAGGGTAACGCTCAAGTCAAGAAGTCTTATGGGCCCTTGACCAAGTATATCCCATGCCCAGAGGATCAGCGAGATTGGATGCATGTCCTTGCTACAGTCGACCTACCGTTCTCGGATCAAGAAGTGTATGAGCAAGCCATCAAGATGATGGGCACGTCTGACAGCACGCCCTCCGTACTAGTTTTCATGATGGAAGGAACCCTTTTTGGGAGACCTAAGCCCGTCACCTTGCAAGTGCCAAGCAATAAAAGAGAACTCCAGGAGGCTCTGGAATACTTAACGGACAAGCTAGCTGACGATTCAGCAACAAACTTCAAACCACTCTAGGATCTCTTAGGTAAATCCAAGTGGCAATGGACCAGGGTGCATGACTTGAACCTTATGTACAACTGGGCCCTAGTCCCTGATCAACGACAAGAGATATACCACGCCCTAGGAGACAATGAGCAGTCTGACGCAGAGGCCTCTGATAAACAAGTACAAAGTCTGCCAATCCTTCAGTGACAAAAGTAAGGGAGAGATAGACACAGTAGAATAGGTCACTGAGGGACATGAAATAGAACAAATATGAGCGGACTCCAAGCTTTAGAAAAGGAGTGTCTACAGGACAGAACGAGGAATCATGTGCATGGATTGTGATCATGCTTGGTTAGAACATGTAGGAGCCATAGACCTTGAGCAAGCAGGCCTAGCCCAACTAGGAGCGACATCGGTGCTTAGGACAAATCTGTGACCACCAGGGGAGACCCCCTCTTCTAGCAAAGACTGCGAGTTCGACTCTCAGTCGAAGGTAAGATTGGATAGCGACCCAGAAATGCCTAGGCTGCCCAAGACCTGACGCACCAACGGGGATCTACCCATCCACTTGAGACGCAAATGATTGAAGCAGAAAAGGGTGAAACAACCTAAGGACACACGAACAGACGAACAACAAAAACCGCGGGACCTCCCTAAAAGATTTACAAAATTCAAGAAAGGAGATAGGGTAGTGATCCTGTTGGGTGCCAAACGGCAAGGGCAAATGAGCGAACTAATCGAGGGATCAGCCAGGGTCAAGGAGGTGAACTTAGCCCAGGAAGGGGAGACACCCCGACCACCCTTCATTGCCACTTACTTGACTGAGGAAGAAGAAACGAGACTTGTCACTCTCTTGCGAGAGTACGTAGATGTATTCACTTGGTCCTTGGAAGAGCTTAAAGGGGTAGACCTGAGTGTAGTGACTCATTATATACCCATGACACCAGACGCAGTGCCGGTGAAGCAGCGACCATACCCAATGAATCCAGAGCATGCTCATGCTGTCAAGGAAGAGATTGATAAGTTGATGAGAGTAGGATTCATTTACAAAATTGAGCACATGGATTGGGTATCACCCATAGTCATCGTGATGAAGAAAAATGGAAAAATTAAAGTGTGTGTCAATTACAAGAAGGTGAACACTGCTACTAAAAGGGACAACTATCCATTGCCATACATCGAGCACATGCTTGAAAGAGTGGCGGGCAAGGAGACCTATAGTTTTCTGGATGGCTTCTCAGGATACAATCAGGTGCAAGTGCATCCTACCGATGGGCATAAGACTGCCTTTGCCACCGAGTGGGGCGTCTTTACTTACATAGTCATGCCTTTCGGGTTGACTAATTACCTGCCACCTTCCAACGTCTCATGTGCACCATATTTAAAGACATGTTTTGCAAGAAGTTGGAAGTCTTTGTCGATGACCTCTGTGTTCACTCGACCTGGATGGAACACTTAGATAAACTCCAAGTAGTCTTTGAGCGGTGTCGCCTATATTGTCTCTCCTTGAACCCTTGAAATGCCAGATTTGGGTGAAGCATGGATGCATCCTCAGCCACGTGGTGTCGAAGAACGGCATTTCCACTGACTTCTCAAAAGTCAGGGTTATTGTCGACCTTCCACCCCCAACCAACTACAAGGGAGTTCAATGATTCTTAGGCCATACGAGATACTATCGGTGGTTTGTGCTGAATTACACGTTGATAGCCAAACCTTTATAAAAGCTACTGATTGTCTTTGAATGGACTGAAGCATGCCAACAAGCATATGAAGAGTTGAAGAAGGCTCTAACCACAGCACCAATTCTACGAGCCCCAGATTGGACCATTACCTTCCATGTGCATACCGACGCTTCTAAATTTGCTGTGGGGGCAGTGTTGTGCCAACCTGGAAAGCACAACCTAGACTATCCAGTGAGCTTTGCTAGCAGACAACTCAATGAGACAGAAATGAACTACTTGACAACAAAAAGAGAGGGATTGGCCATGGTGTTTGCTGTAAAGAAGTTCCGGCATTATCTATTGGCTACACCCTTTACCTTTTTTGTGGACCATCAAGCCTTCCTATATCTAGTGAATAAACCTTGCGCTACAAGATGCATAGCTCGATGGCTCCTTCTATTTTTGGAGTTTGACTTCTCCGTTGTTGTACGAAAGGAAAAATAGCACTACATGGTTGATCATATGTCATGCATCCCCATAGGAGAAGCCGCTGGAGAAGGCATTATTGATGAATTGCTAGACGTCCACCTCTTTAACCTCTCCAATGTGAGAGAGATTTATTCAAGGCCGTTCTAATGCCATATTGGGCAGATGACATAATCGAAGTGCTTGCGCACGGACTGCTTGAACGACCGATAGAGAAGGCAAGGTTGAGACGACTCATTCTCAAAATCCAACCCCACCAGTTGATAGCAGACCAGTTGTATTGCTTAGGGCAAGATGGATTGTTGCGCAGATGCGTGTGCGACCATGAGATGCACGACGTGCTCTTAGAGGCACACAACGGAATTGTTGCTGGACACTTTAGTGGAGACACGACGGCCCACAAGGTGTTGCAGTCTCAACTATGGTGGCCAATGCTGTTCCGTGATGCCACACGATTTGTTAAGCATTGTGACGAGTGTTAGTGGACGAAGGTCCCAATTCGCAAGGATCAAATGGAGTTGACCCCAATCATTGCACCACAACCCTTCGAAAAATGTGGAATTGACTTCATAGGACCCATCAGCCCCACTGCACAGTATTCGCAGGCCAAATACATCATTGTGACCATAGACTACCTAACGAAGTGGGCAGAGGCGAGAGCAACATGAAAGAATGATGCTTGAAAGACTGCCAAGTTCTTGTGGGAGCAGGTGATCTCATGATTTGGCTGCCCCATCGAACTGGTCAGTGAGGACCAGGGGACACACTTCATCAATGAAGTGATAGCGCATCTCCTATCCACCTTCCTAATTATCCATCGAAAATACTCTCCATACTACCCTCAAGCAAATGACTAGGCAGAATCCACGAATAAGATTCTTTTCAACGTCCTAACCAAGGTGGTCTCTGCCTCACGCAGCGACTGGGATAACAAGCTGATGGCAGCCTTGTGGGCTTACCACACAGCTTATAAAACGGCTTTCGGTCAAACCCCCTTTAGGTTGACCTATGGAACCGAAACAATTCTCCCCGTAGAATTCTTTGTGCCTAGCCTGAGAATTGCACTTCAGGAGCAATGGAAAGGAAAGGAGGCATGGACACAACACCTAGTTGAGCTCGAACGCCTCTCACAGACTCGCGTTCTAGTCACTCATGCACTCATATATGAGAAGGCACGACGCAAGAGCTGGTTTGACAAGCATGTCAAGCAGCGTAACTTTGAACAAGGCGACTTAGTGCTCCTATACTTAGTTAAGGGGCATAAGTAAAAAATGAAGTTTAGGGTCTTGGACCTTTCAGAGTCCATGCAATCAGCCAAATGGGCAACGTTGAGCTCAAGACTCTAGACGATGAGGGAATAGGCTTCTTCAATGGCAGTCGTGTCAAGAAATACTATCCTCCCACACATCCTTTGCATGAGCCACCAATGTTGGAACCGCTTGTTAAAGTACAAGTAGCCACCATCACCGAAATCGATGGTGAGGATGAGGAAACCGTGGAGCCTGCATACCTGCACATCATGGTCACTGCCAAGCGAACATGCATCTTCAATGCCTTAATTGACGAGGGAGCGGACTTCAATGTCTTGACTCACGATCATTGGACCCAACTTGGCAAACCACCACTACAACCCACTAATGCCAAATCAAGCCCATATGGGGGCCGCTCATACGCACTTCTCGGCAAGTGCAAGGCTATCATTTCTATCAAGTCTGAGACTGTACCAATGATCTTCTACATGCTGCCAGACGCCAAGGACGTAGACACGAAGATGTTGCTAGGGCAAACCTTCCAAAAGCAAACTCATTGCAACATTGATTATGAGTTGCAGCGCATTCACCTCTCCAAGCAACATCCGCATTGTTACAGCTTTCAGCAAGGGCTATGCGACCTCACCCCAGTCTGCACGGCCACCGGTAGATTTGTTAACAGCCAAATCTAAGGAGAAGGATGGTGCTCGGCCATCACCCACCACCTCTTAAGAATTGCTGCTCATGGGAGCAAAAGCTAAGGCCCAACAGCCTAGTTTTCAATGGAAGCCTAAACAACTGCAATCACCGCCTAGGAGTCGCCGCACACAACCTCATAAGACTCGAAGCTCTAAACCTAGGAAACCAAGGTGCAGTTATAGAAATCGGCACATGATTAGGCAAAGGTGGGTCCCTGAGGCCCTCCTACATGCGCAAGGCTACTATGAGGGGAATGCCTAGATATGGATCCCTAAAGCCCACACGACCAAGGACACCACTCGTATGCCGCCCCCAAGCTTGATCACCCCAAGCCCCATAGAACCTCAAAACCATAAACCATAGTGCTCCCCAGGCCCACATCCATTAAGCTCATCCATGCACATGCCCAAGAGAGTCAAACAAGCCTATCGGCCCAAACGACAAACATCGTCACATGAGCCATCACCCCCGCTAGAGCCCATCCGACTACAATGATCTATTCTGAAGCCTTTTACAACCAAAGTTTGTACGATGCCTTGTTCTTGGGAGATGTTTGAACTTGCCTTCACAAAAGCAGCTAACTCCATTGCTGTTTTTCTCAACAACAATATCTCTAAAGAGCAAGCCCTCAAACAGTGCCTTGTCACGCCATATGATCAACGAACCACTTCTGCCATCACGGACCAAGAAATTGCAGAATTATCCAAACTTGCTAAGACTGAATCCTTGTTCTTGAGGCATTGGTACACTCTTAGGTTGCAATGGGAAGTAGAAGGGTGCCGAGTCATGACAAACGCTGAGCAGTGCCACGCAATCAAAACAACGGAGTACGACCTCACTTATGTCGCACCAACCTCGTATAAAGTGTTAACCACTCTTCGTGGCCGCCCCCTGGAAGAGCACATCAAGGGAAACCCTTACCTCAATCGCCTACTGACTGAAGAAGAGCTACATATTACTAGCCGCTTTGCCTCTCCTGTGACTTTCAAACAGATGTTTTCACTTACATTACACACGTGGGCACTCGACCTTTTGATCTAGACCGCGAAGCCTAGTTAGAGTACAACCCCGATTTCTACACTTGGTTCCTACGCCGGTAACTCCTAAGCCCATTGTAGAATGTCCTCGACCTCCAAAACCTTCAATCCTAGGAAGGATTCTTCTCAAGCTGGGAGGGAAGGGGTCCGAGGTGAATCAAATTAAAACCAAGGAAAATCAAGAAAAACACATAAACACGTAAACAACAAGCAAGGTAGGAAAATGGCAAGAGAACTTTGAAATAAAGGAAAAAAAGTTAAAGCCGGAAGGGAAGATTCTACATTGGATGGGATTTTAATGCTTTTATTCAATAAACATATAGAGTTCTTATTTTTAACTATGACTTTTCTTGTGAATTGTTAATTTGGAAGCACTAATGGAAACTTGGGATTATGACAAGAACAAAAGATGTCGCAGCAAGACCACGCCCACCGACTTTTGTTCACGAAGGAGGAAAGAGTGCAATACCGCATCACTCTTGAAAGCTGCGCCTACAACCAACTTAAGTTCCAAACCATTCACAACGTAGAGGGGGTGGTGGCCAAGGAGGAAGCAGCCAAGAGAGTCATCGAACAATGCAACTTCACCAAGTATCTTGAGAAATTTGTGCAAGAATTTGACCACACGAACTGTGTGGAGTTTCTCAGGACTTACGACCCTAACAATGAGTGGGGTACCATCACGGTAGGAAGGGGAGAAAACACCAAATAGGTACAGGTTCACTTAACCCCTGTCTTGGTGGAGGAGGCATTGGGACTGGAGCCAAAGATAGAGAAGAAGCAGAAGAGGGATGTGTACACCATGCTGAAAATGAAAAAGGAGGATGTGCTAACTAACGATGGCATCAGCATCCAGGACATTCCTGATACAAAAGCCAGACTGCAAGCGAAGCTAGTACACATGCTCTTCTCCAGCCAGCGCTATAATGCCTTAATGCGTCAAATCAACATACCTGTCCTGGAGAACGTAGCGGCTCACACCTTGCATGAAGTCGATTGGAACGGTTATGTACGCAAAACCATCAACCAGATGGCCAAAGCACTAGCGTTAGGAAGCACATCAGCAGGAGGGGAGTCCCCAGCTTCCAAGGCCACGAAAAGAAAGAAGGCCTCGTTTATTGTCTACGGAAGCATTTTGACTGTGCTCATCCAAGAGGCAGTGAAGGAGACACAAGATGCAGAAAAAGGGGAAGGAGAAACGCTTGACAAGTCACCCCCTCACCAGGACCAAGAGAGGTCTGGCAATAGGACCGAGACTGATAAGGAAGGGCAGGAACAAGAAGAACAATCAGGCAAAAAGCAGGCCAAGAAACCCAAGAAGAAGACAGCACAAAAGAAAAAGAAACCGGATGAAGGCCACAAGAAGGAGAAAGAGGATTTGGAAAAGGAAAAAAGAGAATCCCTCAAGGACGCTGAGGAGAGGGAGAAGAAGAAGAAACACGAAGAAGAAAAAGCAAAGAAAGAAGTCAACAAGGCTAAAAAGGTGTCAAAACAAGAGGCCGAGAAGAGGAAAAGGGAAGAATAGGAAGAAAAAGAGAAACTAGAGGAAGAGTATAGGAAAATTGAAGAAGAAAGGCAAAGAAGAGCTACTGAGGAAGAAAAGGAACTAAGAAGGAAGGAGGAGGAGGACTTGGCCAAAGCCACACGACGATCCATTGAGCAACAATGTAGGGCTAATGGTCTGGGAGCCTGGAGCCCACTGAGGGAAGAAGGGTCTAGTTCTAGCACGTAGGTACCAGAAGTCACGCCACCCGCTGTCCTTGAAGGCAAAGGCAAGGCCCTTCTCCATCCTATCCCCACCCTCATGGTGCCCTCCATCGAACCAACCACCCTCACCCCTAGCATCCCCACCAGCATGGAGGTCTCCAACTTCGTGGTCTGGATGCAATATTTTATCAATAATGAAATGGCCCAGGGAAAGAGCATAGAGACCACGGCCACGGGGCAAAAGAGACCAGCCGTAGATGTTGAGTCGTGACAGGACCAGAAGCATCAGAGAGTGGAAGCCTTGACCACCCCAATCCACACAACAATGATGCCACTAGCCAATTACGATGAGTACATCGCTGAGTTGCTCTCCCAATTGGAGAGGGCTAAGGAGGAAAAGAAGATAGATGTGGCTGAGTTGGTGTGTTTCAGACATTATGGCCTTGAGTCACATACCCAAATAATTAAGCTCATACCCAAGTCACATGACATGAATAAGCCTACAAGCTGGAGACCTTTAATAATGCACAATTTTTCTTATAAGATCTTGGCCAAGGCTTTAACTATGCGCATCAAACACCTCTTCATTGAGGTGATTCATAAAAGACAGTATGGTTTTGTACATGGTAGAAGAATTCATGATGTGGTTCTCAATCTCATCATCTTGAAGGGAGTTGACTACGATATCCTATTAGGCCGACCCTAATTGCGCAACGCTAGAGTCATCGAAGATTGGGGTAACGACCTGATCTTCCTTGGCAATAGAATGGACGCCATGAGAGTAGAGATGGACACTTGGGAGACCTCACCAATCGACTTAAACGCCATCTTTGCTATGCTTAGGGGTAACACCCGGGTTAAGAAGTCCTATGGGCCCCTGACCAAGTATATCCCATGCCCAAAGGATGAGAGGGATTGAATGCACGCTCTCGCTACAATCGATCTGCCGTTCTCCGATCACGAGGCATATGAGCAAGCTATCAAAACAATCGGCAAGTCTAACGACACACCCTCCGCACCAGTTTGCATGATGGCAGGAACCCTTCGGGGGAAACCTAAACCTATCAACTTCCAAGCCCCAACCAACAAAAGGGAACTCTAGGAGATACTGGAATACTTAACAAACAAATTAGCTGACAATCCAGCTACCACCTTCAAACCACTTCAGGATCTCTTGGATGAACCCAAGTGGAGTGCATGACTTAAACCTCATGTATAACTAGGCCCTAGTTATACTGACCAACGACAAGAGATATACCAAGCCCTAGGAGACGACGAGCAGTCTGATAGAGAGGACTCTCACGATGAATATGAAGACTGCCAATCCTTCAGTGACAAAAGTGAGGGCGAGGTAGACACCGTGGAGTACGGCACTGAGGGGCAAGAAATAGAGCAAATACGAGCAGACTCCAAGCCGCAGAAAAAGGGTATCTTCAGGATAGGGCAAGGAGCCTTGCACATGGAATGTGATCGTGCCTGGTTGGAACACATAGGGGCCATAGAACTTGAGCAAGCAGGCCTAGCACAGCCAAGAACGACATCAGTACTTAGGACAGAGTCGCCGTCCAAACTGCGCCCACCAGGGGAGACCACCTCTTCTAGCGATGGCAGGGAGTTCAACTCTGAGTCGGAGATTAGTTCGGATAGTGACCCAGAAATCCCTAGGCCGACTACGGCTAGACGCACCAAGGGGGATCTACCCATCCACCTAAGGCACAGACGATTGAGGCAGAGAAAGGCAAACCAACCTAGGGATATGCAAACGGAAGAACAACAAAAATCGCAAGACCTCCCAAAATGATTTACGAAATTTACAAAAGGGGATCGGGTAGTAGTTCTATTAGGTGCCAAGTGTCAAGGGCAAACGAGCGAACCAATTGAGGGACCAGCCAAGGTCAAGGAGATGAACCTAGCTTAGGAAGGGGAAACACCTTGACCAGTATTCATTGCCAATGATTTGACTAGGGAAGAAGAAGCAAGTCTTGTTGCTCTCTTGCGAGAGTACATAGACGTGCTCGGTTGGTCCTTAGATGAGCTTAAGGGGGTAGATCCGAGTGTCGTGACTCACAACATATCTATGACGCCAGACGCAACGCCGGTCAAGCAGCAACTGTATCCTATGAATCCAAAACACGCTCATGCTGTCAAAGAGGAGATTGATAAGTTGATGAAAGCGGGATTCATTTACGAAATTGAACACACAGACTGGGTGTCACCCATAGTCATTGTGATGAAGAAGAATGGAAAGATCCGAGTGCGCGTCAATTACAAGAAGGTGAACGCTGCTATTAAGAGAGACAACTATTCATTACCGTATACCGAGCACATGCTTGAGAGAGTGGCAGGCAAGAAAGCCTATAGTTTTCTGGACGGCTTCTCAGGGTACAACCAGGTGCAAGTGCATCCTGCGGACAAACTGCCTTCACCACTGAGTGGGGCATCTTTCCTTACAGAGTCATGTCCTTCGGGTTGACGAATGCCCCTGCCACCTTCCAACACCTCATGTGCACCATCTTCAAAGATATGCTTCGCAAGGAGTTGGAAGTCTTTGTTGACGACCTCTGTGTTCACTCAACTTGGGTTGAACACTTAGACAAACTCTACGCAGTCTTTGAGAGATGTCACTTGTATCACCTCTCCTTGAACCCCTTAAAGTGCCAATTTTGGGTAAAGCATGGATGCATCTTAGGGCACGTGCTGTTGAAGAATGGCATTGCCACTAACTTTTCGAAAGTTTGGGTTATTGTTGACCTTCCACCCCCAATTAACTACAAGGGAGTTCAATGCTTCCTAGGCCATACAGGGTATTATCGACGGTTTGTACTAAACTATGCATTGATCGTAAGACCCTTGTACAAGCTGTTGATCATCTTCGAATGGACCGAGGCATGCCAACGAGCATATGAAGAGTTGAAAAGGGCTCTAACCACTGCACCAATTCTACGAGCCCTAGATTGGACCATTACGTTCCACGTGCATATCGATGCTTCTAAATTTACCGTGGGGGCAGTGTTGTGCCAACCTAGCGAACACAACCTAGATTATCCAGTGAGCTTTGCTAGCAGACAACTCACTGAGATGGAAATGAACTACTCGATGACAGAAAGAGAAGGGTTAGCCATGATGTTTGCTGTGAAGAAATTCTGGCACTATCTATTGGCCACACATTTTACCTTTTTTGTGGACCATCAAGCCATGCTCTATCTAGTAAACAAACCTTGCGCTACAGGACGCATAGCTCGGTGGCTCCTTCTGCTCTTGGAATTCGAATTTTCCGTGGTTGTACGAAAAGGAAAACAGCACTACATGGTTGACCATATGTCGCGCATTCCCACGGGAGAGGCCGCTGGGCAAGGTATTGTTGACAAATTGCCCGACGCCCATCTCTTTACCCTGTCCAGCGGAAGGGACTTATTCAAGGCTGATCTAACGCCATATTGGGCGGATGATATAGTCCAAGTTCTTGAACACGGACTACCTGAGCGACCGATAGAAAAAGCCCGACTTAGGCGATTAATCCTTAAAATCTAGCCCTATCAGCTGATCGAAGGCCAACTCTACAGGCTAGGGCAAGACGGATTGTTGTGTAGATGTGTA
Source organism: Lygodium microphyllum (assembly GCF_053477565.2). NCBI lineage: Eukaryota > Viridiplantae > Streptophyta > Polypodiopsida > Schizaeales > Lygodiaceae > Lygodium > Lygodium microphyllum. The sequence goes on along the minus strand of NC_141139.1, from coordinate 132,503,258 downwards.
TGCGAATATGAGATGCACGATGTGCTCTTAGAAGCGCATGGTGGCATTGTTGGAGGGTACTTTAGCAGAGACACGACAGCACAAAAAGTGTTGCAATCTCAACTGTGGTGGCCCATGCTTTTCCGCGATGCAGCGCGATTCGTCAAGCATTGCGACGAGTGCCAATGGACAAAAGTCCCGATTCACAAGGACCAAATGGAATTGACCCCTGTTATCGCATGACAACCCTTCGAAAAATGGAAAATTGACTTCATCGGATCCATTAGTCATGCTGCCCAGTATTCACAGGCCAAGTACATCATTGTGGCCACGGACTACCTCACAAAATGGGCAGAGGCAAGAGCGATATGGAAAAACAACGCTAGGACGACCGCCAAGTTCTTATGGGAGCAGGTGATCTTACGATTCGACTGCCCCATTGAACTGGTCAGTGATATCAAGGCATGCACTTCATCAACGAAGTGATAGCACATCTCTTATCCACCTTTCTCATCATCCATCGCAAATCCTCGCCATACTACCCCCAAGCAGACAGCCAGGCAGAATCCATGAATAAGATTCTTATCAATGTCATGACTAAGGTGGTCTCAGTCTCACGCAGCGACTGGGACAACAAGCTAATGGCAGCCCTGTGGGCTTACCGCACATCTTATAAAATGGCTGTTGGTCAAACCCCCTTCAGGCTAACCTATGGAACTGAAGCGATTCTACCATTAGAATTCTTCGTTCCTAGCCTGAGAATAGCACTTCAAGAATGATGGAAAGGGAAGGAGGCATGGACGAAACGCCTGGTCGAGCTTGAGCACCTCTCAGAGACTCGCCTTCTAGCCACCCATGCGCTTATATGTGGAAGGCCCAACGCAAAATTTGGTTTGACAAGCATGTCAAGCAGCAGGACTTCAAACAGGGCGACTTAGTGCTCCTCTACTCAGTTAAGGGGCACAAGTAGAAAATGAATTTTAGAGGTCTTGGACCTTTCAAGGTTCGTGCGATCAGTCGCACAGGCAACGACGAGCTCGAGACCTTAGATGGTGAGGGCATAGGCTTCTTCAACGGCAGTCGTATCAAGAAGTACTACCCCCCCACCCATCCTTTGTATGAGCCCCCCATGCTAGAACCGCCTGTCAAGATACGAGTGGCCACAATCACGGAGGTTGATGATGAGGATGAGGAAGCTGTAGAACCCGCATACCTCCATATTACGATCACGGCAAAACAAACATGCGCTTTTAACGCCTTGATCGACAAGGGAGCAGACTTCAATGTCTTAACTCACGATCATTGGACGCAACTTGGCAGACCACAACTTCAACCCACTAATGCAAAATTAAGCCCATATGGGGCCCATTCCTACGCATTTCTCGGCAAGTGCAGAGCCGCCACTGCTATCGAGTCTGAGACCGTTCCAATGATTTTTCACATGTTGCCAAATGCTAAAAACGTAGGCATGGAGTCATGCTAGGGCGAACTTTCAAAAAATAGACTCATTGCAATGTTGATTATGAGTCGCAGCGCATCCACCTCGCAATAGGCAACGTTCGCATTGTCACAGCTTTCAGCAAGGGCTGCATGACCTCATCACTGTCCGCAATGCCACTGGTAGAAATATCTGTAACTAAGTCCAAGGAGAGGGGTAGTGCGCGGCTGCCACCTCCCAGATTCCATGAATCACAACCCACAACAGCAAAGCCTACGGCCCAACCGCCTAGATTGCAATCGCCGCCTAGGAGTCGATGCTCCTATCCTCATGAAACCAAAAACTCTAAACCTAGGAGGCCAAGATGCAGTCACAGAAAGCGCCGCATGATCAAGCAAAGATGGGTTCCTAAAACCCTCTTACATGCGCAAGGCTACTACATGGGCAACACCTGGCTATGGATCCCTAAGGCCTACACAGCCAAAGGCGCTACTCATACGCCACCCTCAAGCTTGATCAACCCAAGTCCCATAAGCCCTCCAAATCATTCGCCGCAGCGCCCTCCAAAACCACAGCCATCCAATCCATCCACGCCTAAACCCAATGAAGTCACATAAGCCTATCGGCCCAAACAACAAACTCCGTCACGTGAGTCATCACCCAACCAAGTCAACCCGACTCCTCCAATCCACCCTGAATGCAGCAGCCCCGTCTGTCGTGCTTGCCCCTAATCTACCCATAATCCGAGCAGCTCAACCCAAGACTCAAACACACACCCAACCGCAACTCGTCATTGCCACTAGCACTAGTTCTAGCAAACCGCGACCGCCCGTCGGCCTTACGTCCTCTTATGAACGTAAATCCTTTTTAGCACTGGCCGTCGACCTCACGGAGGACACTGGGGATGACGTGGTGAAATGCATTAAACGACTAGATGCCACCTTCATGTCGTTAGCACTAAGCTACGACCGCTTGGACTTAGGATTATTTGAGGAACCCTTTGCAATTGAAGTTCAAACCATGCCCTGCTCCTGGGAAACCTTTGAATTAGCATTCACAAACACTTCCCGCTCTGCTGCTGAATTACTCAACAAAAACGAGATATCCAAGGGCTGTCCCATAGAAGAACACATCAAAGGACACCCCTACCTTGATCGCTTGTTGACCGAGGAAGAGTTACACATTGCTAGCCGAGTCAACTCTGATGACTTCCTAAGAGATGTTCTCACATACATCACACAAGTGGGGATTAAACCCTCTGATCTGGACCTCGACGCTCACTTAGAGTACAACCCCCAATTCTATGATTGGCTCCTTCACAAGTAAATCCTACGTCGCCATGCCAAACGCCCTCGCCTTTCTGACTCTAAATCCTAGGAAGGATTCTTCTTAAGCTTGAAGGGGAGGGGGAATTAGTGAAACACATAAATATATATTATGAAAAATAGGCAAAAAGTTAAAGGCTGAAAAGGAAAATCTACAATAGTTCTTAATGAATTCATTAAAAAATCATAGAGTTTCTCTTTTTTAGCAGTCAACAAATTACTATGTGGAAAGCACTAATGAAAATTTCGGTTATGACATGAATGAAAAATGTCGCAGCAAGACCGAGCCCACCGGCTCCCATTCACAGAAGAGGAGAGAACGCAGTACAGCATCACCTTGGAGAGCCGTGCCTACAACCAATTGAAAATCCGAACTATTCATAATGTAGAAGGATTAGTGGCCAAGGAAGAGGCGGCCAAGAGAGTCGTGGAAAGCTGCAACTTCAAGAAGTACCTGGAAAGATTCGCACAAGAACCTGACCACACGAGCTGTGTGGAATTTCTCATGTCCTACAACCCCGACAACGAATGCGGCACCGTCACAATGGGAAGAGGACAGAATGCCAAGCAAGTATTGGTTCACCTAACCTTGACCTTAGTGGAGAAGGCACTGGGACTGGAACCAAAGGTGGAAAAGAAGCAGAAGAGGGATGTATACGCCATGCTGGGGATGAGAAATGAGGAAATGCTGACAAACGACGGCATCAGCATCCAAGACATCCCCGATGTAGAGACCAGGTTGCAGGCGAAACTCATACATATGCTCTTCTCCAACCAACGCTACAACGAGTTGATGCACCGGATTAGTGTGCCGATACTGGAGAATGTGCTAGCCCATACCTTGCATGAAGTCGACTGGAACGGCTACATGCACAAAACCATCGACCAGGCAGCTAGAGCGCTAGCCTTAGGAAGCATGCCTGCAAGAGGGAAATCCCCAGCGTCTAAGGCCGCAGAAAGAAAGAAGGCCTCCTCCAACCTACGGAAGCATCTTAACGGCGCTCATCTAGGAGGCCGTGAAAGAGACACAGGAAGCAGAAGAGGGGGGAAAACACCTGGCAGGTCACCGCCTCACCAACACCAGGAGGGGTCCAGTGATAGGACTGAGACCAAGGAAGAAGGGGAATAACAGAATAGCAAAAAGCAGGTCAAGGAGACCAAGAAAAAGGCAGCGCAAAAGAAAAAGAAACAGGATGAAGGCCGCAGGAAGGAGAAGGAAGACTTGGAGAAAGCGAAAAGACAATCCCTCAGGGAGGCCAAGGAGAGAGTAAGGAAGAGGAAGCAGGAAGAGGAAGAAACAATAGAGCAAGTCAGGCAGGCTAAAAAGACATCAAAGCAAGAGGTTGAAAGGAGAAGAAGAGAAGAGCAGGAGGAAAAAGAGAAAGTAGAGGAAGAATACAAAAAGGCCGAAAAGGAAAGGAAAAGAAGAGTCGCGGAGGAGGAAGAGGAGTTAAGAAGAAAGGAAGAGGAGGACTTGGCCGAGGATACACACTGGTCCATCGAGCAGCAATGCAGGGCGAATGATCTAGAAGCCTGGAACTAGCCGAGGGAAAAGGGCTCCAGCACGCAGGCACCAAAACCCATGCCACCCGCAGTTCCAGAAGGAAAAGGCAAAGCACCCCTCCATCATATCCCCACCCTCATGGCACCCCCCGCTGAACCCACTACGCTCACCCCTAGCATCCCCGCTAACTTGGAAGAGTCCAACCTGGTGGCCTGGATGCAATACTTCATCAGTAAAGAAATGGTCCAAGGGAAGAGCATGGAAACCATGACCACGGGGCCAAAAAGACCAGTCGCACAGATGCAGAATCGAGGTAGGACTAGAAGCGTCCGCATATGGAGGCCTCAACCACCCCCACCCACGCAACAATGACGCCACCAGCCAGTTACGACGAATACGTCGATGAGCTGCTCTCCCAACTAGAGAGGGCGAATGAGGAAAAAAGAATGGCGGGCTAAGTTGGTGACAAAGAAAGAGTCAATGGCGGCCTTCCAATTGGAGAAAACCGGCATCATCGCCATGCAGCAACGCCAAATATTTGAACTCAAGCAAGAATTGAAAGCAAAAGAGAATAGGAAAGAAAGCTACAGCTGGAGGACGAGAATCAAGAACTTGTATAGATTTAGCGGGAATACAAGCTCCTCCTGATGCAATATAAGGAACTGGAGGTAGAAACCGCAACCATTGAGCAGATGATGGAGGAACTAAACGCCAAAGAAGAGGACAGAAGACAAGAGAGGGAGCAACAATGAAAAGAGATCGAGTCCATGACCGATCAACTACACTTCGAGAAAAAAGAGCAAGACAACATGAGCAAAGAACTCAGAGCCCAGGAGCAGAAGCTCGTAACCCTAGCACAAAAGCAGGGGGAGAGCATGGAAGGAATGAGCAAAAGGGCCACGCAGGACAAGAAACGGGTGAAGGCACTGGCGCGGTGCCTCGCCTTGGTGGAGAAAGAAAAAATCTTGGCAGAAAGCAAAGCGGACGCTGCCAATATAGCCTTCACTGCCCAGCAACAGGCCTTCCTCAACACACTACTGGACACAACCCAACCGGAGGGAAAGGAGCCGTTGGAGGTGGTGCAGAAGAAACTGAGCATCGCATGCAGAGCTCTACATGCGGGGCTACAGATGTCGCCCCAACCTGCGGAGGTTAGGCTGGGCTTAGAAAAACAACGAAAGTATCTACTATTAGACGGCCTAACCCCCCAGGAGGTAGATGCACTCGGCTTTGAGGAAGGGGTCCAGCTAGACGACTGGCAGGGGGAGGACACTGACATTGAATTCGTCATAAGAAGAACCAGCGAAGAAATAATCCCACAACCTCCCTCGCCGCACGATCAGGAACAACAACAACTCGACCCACCCCTGGACATACAAACCATGCTCAAGGAGCGATGGAAAAATTTGGTGGAAGAAGCCAGAAGGCAGCTGCAGGCCAAGCCAGTCGTGCGGCCATCTGCATCCCTCCCACCATGCCCCAATGACCTCCCAACGCAATTCCACGCGGAGTTGGTGATCTGGGAACGGCAGAAAATCGAAAAGGACCCTTTTTCTTTCAGTTTCCTTATGCCTAATAGCCTGAGAAGGGTTCTGCCGATCAAAGTAATGGAGGAGGTGATCGCGGCTGGCAGCCGACTAGGCCAAAAATGGCTGGACGACAAGGCAAAGACCCCCACTCTGTGGGGCACGGAGAAAGCAGAGTTTTGGCAAGACAAAGTGTTCGAGGTGCCACACACTGTAAGAGGCTACAACTACCAACCCCTTTGGAGAAGGCGAATATGTGATATTAACATGCTCGCCTGGATGGCATTTTGCAACATCCTACCCTACGAGAGGAACGACCCCACATTCATGGCGTATCCTCATAGGATAGGCATGGATTTTGTCGCCACCCTCCATGGGCGGCATGACTTCCTCATCATTTACAATTCCAACGCCACCTCCTTCGAGAATGCCCTCATTTTTTATTTAGGAAGCCTAACTGACTCCATGACGCACTTTCTCACAGAATTCTCCTCCTGTCCCGATCCCGCTTTTATAACTACATGTAATTACCTTAGGCTTCTTAAGCTATTACTCAAGCAAGATCCGGCACCACAGGAGAATGGCTTGCCCCCCCCTCTTTTTTGATCCCAATGCTATTGATAGCTGCGCTATGGCATGCTTGATGATGAGAGCTAGCCTACTCCCCTCCTTTTGCCTAGCTCTCCTAGAGGACATGAGTGACAGCCAATTTACTAGGTGTAATCACCCCTTCCTCTCCACCACCTCTCTCCACGTCCGCATGAACCTAAAAGGGTACATGCAAAGCCACCAATTTTTGAGCAAATCCATCCGCCCTCCTTCCCCCCCTCATTCAGATGAAGAGGATTAGGCCTAGATGTCATTCATTCCACTACCCAAAAAAAAAAATTTGATTGGTCAACATCACCCACTTGTAGAAGTACTTCCCACCACATAAAGCATGATCATTGCAACTAGGGGTTCTTAAGTTAGGCATGTCCGGTGGCTTTGGTCCGCCGGCTCCACTCCCACTCCCAACCCCCTAGCCCTTTTTGCTCCCCCACTTCACGCTTAGGGCACATCAAGGGCAAGACACACCTAGGGAGGTAACACTCACATATGGTTAGACCTATCACCCTAAGCCACTGGCACCGCACCCCCCTTGGCACAAATGGGGTCCTCAAGTGTGGGACATCACCTAGGCTAGACCCACCTCCCCATTCCACTAGCACGAGCACAATGCACTAATACGCTGAGATAAACACTCCCCTTAGGAACAGCACTGCACCTTCTCCTTCCAAACATCAGAGAGTAACAAACCACCGACTTCGGAGGCCCCGTCAACCACACAATGCTCGTGTGGCTCCTGCAACAAACAATGTCACAGCTCTTACAAGCACCTAAGTCTCCAAGTGGCCCTCACCATTGCACCACTTGGCCAATTACCTGCCAACCTACAACAACATAGAAGTGCCATGGGACTGGCACCCATATAGGAGGGGGTAATATTAACCCCAAATCGAGATGGCCCCAGGTCGAGATGGTGGAAAAAGGAAGAAAAAAAAACCAGATAAACATGGAAAAAAAGCAAAGACACGCATGCGACCTCCAAAACCAAGCCAGGGCAAAAAAGCGCAATTTTAAATGAAGGGCGCCTCAAAAAACTTGAAAAACTCTTGTAAAAGAGCTCCAGGCTCCCTCCTGTGCCAATTGTAAAATACTAGATGGGTGTAGGCTAGAGACATAAGGCTAGAAGAGGGACATGGAAAAAAAGACCTTGCCTCAAGGGCCGGTCATGTAAAAAAGGGATGGGTGCCCATGGGATTTTAGGGTTTGTATACATAAAGTTCAAAAGTGAATGAGAGCTCATTCTTTTGGTGTGTGGCAACAAGAGTCTTCTTCTTCTTCTCTCCTTCTCATCTTCTTACTTGTGTGTACTCTTGAGAGAGGGAGTGTGAGTGTGAGGGAGTGAGTGTGTGAGAGTGAGGGATCAAGAGGGTGAAGCTCTTCACTATCTCCTATTCTCTTATTCTCTTCTCTTCTCTCTTCTTGCACGTGCGGCTATGGAGGATGGAACTTGGAGGTGGAGGAGGCTTGAGCTTGTATCTAGGATTGTGGAGCTACCGGTGTGTGTGTGAGAGGAGGCAACTCATATCGGCATCAAGGTAAGCTCATTACACTCATAGGATCGACGGCGCGTCGGCTAGGTGAGAGATAGCCATTAGAGCTCACTTGGAACGCTTGAAACAATAAGCGGTCCGTGGGTCTTGGCGGTTGAGCGAAAGCTCCCACACACACTCCCTCTCCCAAGCACAAGCTCAAGCAAGCAAGAAGAAGAAGAAGAAGAGGAGAGCTACTTTTGGCCACACACAAGAATGAGATTCTCTATTAACTTTTTGGCTCTTATACATGCCCTAATCCCTTTTGGGTACCCACCCCTTTTTTACATAACCAGTCATTTTAGCCTAGGTCCTCTTTTTCTATTCCCTTCTATTTACATTGTGGCTTCACCCATGCCCATCTACTCTTTATAAATTGCATAGGAAGGAGCCTGGCACTCTTTTACAAACATTTAGGATGTGCTTTTATATTCAAAATATGTCTTTCCTTTTTTGTGCTTGCCCTCAACTTTTAAGGTTGTCCTTACGCTTTTGAGATTTTTTTCTCTTATTTCTTTAGCCCCAAGGCTGCCTTTTTCCGCTTTGCCCTATGTCTTTTAAATTTTCTTTTTGCTTTCTTTGCACTGGGGTTAACACCTGGGAACATGGTAGAATGCCTCACAATCAAAGATACACAAATGAGCATATGATAGAGGTTTTCCAATCCATTCCTCCGTTGTAACATGCAATCAATAGCAATGCAATGGGACGTGTTAATCTCAAGTGTACAATAGTAGTAACTATCTCAACCCAAAAGTGTTGTGATAAGCCTAATTGGCTAAGGGTACTACTACAAACTCTCTCTTGAATTGTCATGTTCATGCATTCGGTAATACCATTTTGGTTAGGGGTGTAAGGGGTGGTCAACTAATGCTTAATATCCCACTCATTGCAAAATTACTCAAAAGCTTTTGAGACATACCCACATCATTTGACCTTAGGCAGTTTAGCTAATACCTAGACTGGTTCTCAACAAGAGCAAGCCAACGGTGAAAGGTAGACAAGACATCCAATTTTTGCCTAATAGGATAAGCCCAGACCTTAAGTGAGTAATCATCAATGAAGGTGACAAACTACTTCAAACCACCTATCGATTGATAGGGCATGGGACCTTATATATTTGAATGAACAAGAGGTAAAGACTCACTCATATGCTTCATGCCAGACTTCCTATGTGTACTACGTATTTGCATGCGCCATATAAAGAATGATCACAAGACTTGAAATACTTATAGTTTAGGGACGAAAGATACTGCAAAAACTTGTAAGCACTTTCATTCCTTTCAAAGACATGTGTCCAAGGTAACAATGCCAGAGAGATACATATGGAACTGCAGCTACAGTCAAAACATGGTTAACTAACCTAGACATAAGTAAGGGATAGAGGATACTAGACTTAGCACCATGTGCAATAACAAAATTCCCATAGGTAATCTTCCATGAGGAATCACCAAAAGAGACAATATAACATGCATCATCCAAGGTGCTAGTTGAGATAAGTCTCTTCGTAAGAGCCAATACATGACGTACATCATGAAGAGTGAACATGTTGCTTGAACCAAACTATAGCTAGTGGGCATCACCAAGACCAACTATCTCCATTGCTAGGTCATTACCCAAACAAATAGATCCAAGTCATCCTGAGATAGGAGTGAAACCACTCTCTATAAGGGGTCATATGAAAGGAAGCCCATGAATCTATCAGCCAATATTGAGTATATCTTAACAAAGCATCAGTCAGCTATGAAACATCCAAGGAAGAGGTTGCTAAGATGAGATCATCAGACATATCATGCTACACCACATTAATCTCCTCAATCTTGATGCTAGACTTGCTAAGCACAATGTTGCGATCATCATTCTTGTCTTACACTTTACCCTTTCTCTTTTCCTTGTGCATGTCTTCGTGCATTTTATGGTATTATGGTTGAATATGATTTGTTTTTTCACAATAATGACAAGTAAGACTGGACTTATAACCACAAGACTTATTGTGAGACTGTCCACGTGTCTTAGACAGAGACCTTTGAGAGTCTCTACCATGGCTATTTCCATCTTGCCGGCCTCTCACAATCAATGCGTACAACATATGGGAAGCACCTATATTCTTTTTGTTCACCTCTTTTATTAAGAGGACACTCTCAACATCTTGCAATTTTAGCCCATCCTTTGAGGTATTAGCACATAAAGCTGAATGGAAAGTGTCCCACGACTTAGGTAGAGTATCAAGCAAAAATAAAGGATGCAAAGGATCCTTGAACTCAATCTCCTACAAAGCTAGATAGTCGATGATGGAGTGAAACTCATTCAAATGTGCAGACATAAAAGTCCCTTCCTTCATGTGAAGGTCCATGAACTGTTTCAACCAATACATTTAAAATGTAGGATTCTACTTGTCATAAAGATTCTTAATCTGTATCCAAAGCTCATATGTAGTCTAATTTTCAATTACAATATTGTAGTGAACCAGCTTAAAGAGTGATAAAATGATATTGGACTTGCATAGCCCATACAATTCATCCCAATTTCTTGACCACAATGTTTTTGGGTTGGACACCCTCATTTTTGAGTTGCATAGCTCATCCAATTCATCCCAATCCTCGTCGCAATGTTTTAGGGTTGGACACCCTCATTTTTGAGTGGTTTAATCGGTAATTTCTGAACTAAAACTTGTCATATTGGGTATTCCAATAGCTATAGTTGGTCCCATCCAATTTCTTAATATTGAAGATAGCACTCTTGTGAGAACCACTAGCCATAATGAGAACAAGGAAGTGCATAGAGTGGCAAAACAAGTCACTATAATTTCATGCAAATTAGCCCTAAAATCACTACCAAATCAAGCAGAAGACAAGAGATATTGTCAAAATAATGAGCTGTCCACAAAAAACTATAAGCAAAAGATTGTCAAGAGGAGGCGACTAATCTCATAAATAGTGCATTAAATTGCAATTATAGCATGTTGAAAATAGAGCACGACAATAAGAAATCAAAGCCAAGTATGAGCCATCATTGATAAAGCCAAATTGCAATAGCCATGGTAGAACTACAACTAGTAGCGAGTGAATATGCAACCAATATTAAAAACTATCAAAGGTCAATGTGTCAAACTAAGATACATCCCATATGCGTAACCATCATGCATATAATAGGTCTCACAAATAATGGAAGAGACCTACCAAAGGCACAACACTGACTAAGTAATGACAACAGAAGCTCAATACATAGCTATATAAGATGAATACATAATTGATAATAGCATGACTGAGATAGGTGCTAGCCCAAAACAAAGGTCAAATCAGCCCGCTAGGCATCAATTGCATACATATAGCGTGAAGAGAGCATATACATGTCACACCAAGTCCCATTGTCTCATCATGACAAGCTCAAGCTCAATTTCATAAACCAAATGCTACGTAGAACAAATAAGTGTCAAATGTGGCTCAATACATGAAGCCAAATAGCTCCCATTAAAATAGAAGTCAAATGCCAAATGAGCAATACAAAGCTCAATACACTAAGTACATGACATTCGAGGTAAATACATCTAGTGTTGCATCTAGATGGTATGAACCCACAATAGGCATAAACTGTCACAAATAAGTGCTTGCTATATGCTGTATGACATCATAAAAATGATAGTCAAAGTTGAGCCATGGCAAGCTCAATCAAAGCCCAAAAGCATTCCAAGACATGTATCAAGCATCTTGAAGTGTCAAGTTAATAGGACATCAATACCAAGCCTTAGGAACATCAAATGACAATAGGCATATACTTTTCCTAGATAAATTATTTTCATCCCTATTGTTATAGTGAGGACATCTCTAAGAAAACTAAGCTAAAAAGTGTGCTCGAATCAACTCAATAGCATCTCACATCAATGCCATATCATTCACCAAGTATCCAACATCAATACATGTGCATATAAGCATCCTGAGAAGCATCTACAAGCTTTAAACAATGAAGTAAAGCCTTCACAAACATGCAAGTAGTAAGTCCATTACTGTATATAAGCGTGAATTGAAGTGTTTGAGCTCAAATAGAATGTCCAATGCTCAATACCAATGCCAAGGGTGCTCAAGAAGCTGAGGGAAGAAGACCAAAGTGACTTGGAGCTCACAGGAGTTGAAGGAGATCCCAAATAGGGGCAAGGGAGTGGGTAGTAGCAGTAGGTGCAATTCACGTTGTTGCTACTACTCGTGCTAGTGTGTTTGTTGATGTCAATGGGGATAGGGAAGCACTTCAGAGTGCTCAATCAAGCCTACTCAAGATACTTGGAAGAAGTCCACACAAGTTGGGAGAAGCTAAAGATCAAATCTCACCTTGAATGAAAGAAGCCATGGCTGCCACATTGAAGAATAGCTGAAGCTTTTAAGTTTGGACTGAAGTAAAGCTTAAAGGGAAGAGCTCCTCAATGTCGATGCAATGGGTTTAATTGAAGGGAACGAGCCTGGAGTGGAAGCATGTGAGCAAAAGCAAGAGCTATGGTGGAGAGAGAGAGAGAGAGAGAGAGAGAGAGAGAGAGAGAGAGAGAGAGAGAGAGAGAGAGAGAGAGAGAGAGAGAGAGAGAGGATGTGGGAACTGTAATAGTCCGTTATCCCAATATCATTGAAAGAATAAAGAATGAAGTGACAGTGATGGGCGCCTGCCACCTGCAATGTACATGTGTGTAGGTACAATTAGCGTAACTAATACATGGGTTGCTAGGCATAGGAACCTTTACCCCCAATAGCTTCAAGCCCTATAAATAGAAAAAATGCCACCACAAAGTTTTAACCATCAATCACAAAGGTACAAACATGCTTTTGGACATGGTGTCCCTTGTGATGTAGAAATCACATGTGCTTGAATAGGGATGCCAATATCATACCGGATTTAGGAAATTTTCCATTGAGACTTGTGTGGAAGGTTAAGTCTAATGTGCTTCAAGTTGCTAGAGTTCTTTTCTTTTGGGGGAAAAAGCTAGGTGAGATGAAACTTGAACTAGGGTTATCTACTTTTGCTTGTAGTAGGTTGGGTCTCCCCATAACGAAAGCAACTTGCACCTTGATTATTGCTTTGCAACAAATAAAGATCACAAAAGTAAGGTTTCAACCAATTGATAGCATGGACCATGTGATCTGATTGGATAATACATTGCACTTCTCCTCTTGTGGCTTTGTTCTAGCATATATTGATATTGTTTATAAGATGAAAACCATTTAGTAGATGTGCGCAACGATGAAGCAAAGAATTCTTTTTGTTGCTGCTAGAAAATTTTGATTTTGATCCTAACCTTCATTCGTATTTTTGTTAAAATTTTTGGGCGTCTTAATATTGGCATGGTTGCCCTAACTTGTTTTGAGCAATGTTTACACAGTCTTGGACTTTCCCTATGGTTGCATAAACATATATTCACTTAAGTATTTTAGTAATCTAAACTTATATAGGTAAAACTAGGCGCTTCATGCCAGGAACGATGTGTGTGGGCAGGCGGGTGTGATGTGTGAGGTGTGTGGGCAGGCACGCACAATGTGCATGTCGCGTTTTATAAGGGGCTGTGCACGATACGTGGCCCCCTATCCCTCTGTGCGCCCCAAAACCTTTGTGTAATAGATGTAGTAGATTAGTAAAATTCATTATACACGTACAACAAAGTTATATGATCAATTTCAAAATCAAGTAAGCTTAATTTGTGATTTTAGGGTAGCCATAATACAAACTTAAAGCACGAGACCACCGCCCGAGGGCACGAGCCAGAGAGACTGCCCATAATAGGTACTTATTGTGCTTCCGAAAACCCTAATAAGTTCTGCGCTCTCTCCATCTCTCTCTCTTTCTCGCTCGTTCTACTACCGTGAAGGGGCGCCTGCGTCGGGATAACAATGGTAAGCGGACCTAATCTTTCCGTGTGTGTGCTCTCCCTTCTGTTCTTTCCCTATCTGTAAACTGCAATCTGCTTCGAGCTAGTGCTTCGTTTTCTCCGATCCGTGAGTTCAGTCGTTTTGTCATTGGTAATGGTTGTGATCAAGTGGTATTCAGAGCCCGTCGTCCTACTTTTTCAGTTTAGTCTTTTTGCACTGACTAACTTGCCATATCTCGTTACTGGCTTACTTGATGATAATCTGACTGTTTTTCTCCGGGGGAAGGGAAGGGAACGATAAAGATGTAACGTCGATACAATGTTACGTAGAATGATAGTGCTTTGTGGCTCCGTATTATATGGTTGCTGTAGCTGGATGCCTCTGAGGAAAGTTGCTACAGGTTGTCTAGATTGATAACTTGCTTACTGATTGGTTTATTCTTCATTTCTTGTGTATTAGCCTTTCCGACGCTATGTTGAGATTGGGCGCATTGCTATGGTGAATTATGGACCAAGCTATGGCAAGCTTGTGGTCATTGTCGATGTCATCGACCAGAACAGGGTATTGACCGAGTCTCTCAGGCCTTTCCTGTGGTGGTGTCTTCCATTATATACATTTTTAATATATTGTGTGGTATCGGATTCTGTGCAGGCTCTAGTTGACGCCCCAGACATGGTGCGTGGAGCCATGAACTTCAAGCGGCTTTCACTCACCGATTTAAAGATTGACATTCCGAGGATGCCAAAGAAAAAGCAGTTGACAGAAGCGATTGAGGCTGCTGGTCAGTCACTAGTTTTTAATGTTTGTTGTTAACAGTCCTTCAACAAACTGTAACAAGTCCTTCATTTTTCAGATGTCCAAAATAAGTGGGAGAATTGCTCATGGGGAAGGAAGCTTATTGTTCAAAAGAAGCGAGCATCTTTGAATGATTTTGAGCGTTTCAAGGTTATGGTAGCCAGAGTCAAGGTACCTTGATGCTAGTTCTTGGAGTTGATTCGGATGAAGAACATGCTGGAAATTTTTTGATTTGACTTTTGTTTGTTACTTTGGTGGTGATTGTTTTCTGCAGAGAAGTGCCTTGGTAAAGCGGGAGCTGGCCAAGCTGAGAAAAGAGAAAGCCTAGAAGCTCTTGAGAATTACTTTGTTTGGAGGGAAACATTTTTGTTCAGATTTATCCCCTATAATGAGCAAACCAAATCAAGGCTATCTTCATTTGTTCTTGTGTCATTATGTACTTGGTTTTTAGGAGATACTAGAGATTTAATGGGCAAAGGTTTTCTGATTCCTTGGATTGTTGTCTTGTTATCTGATTCTTGGTTGTTCTGTGAGAAAATTGGACAAGACTGCTTTGAACTAAATCAGTAACACTTCCAATCACTGCAAGCTGGGATGTCTCATTGCACTGAAATGACTAATTTTATTCAGTTGGGTGGACTGTACATCTTCACGGATTGATTCGTCAGTACTCTGAACTGAATGCACTGGGTGGGGTCGTTTGCACAAAATTCGCCTGGATGGTTTTCACATTCTGGTGATGTGCTTTTTTATGACCCTGAATATTGCACAGGTTCTCTGTGCAGTGCCCTGTCATTTTGGTTCAAAATACAATAGTGGAGTCATAGTACAATGCTTCTTGTTGGTGAAGCTGTTGTCTCCAAATCCCACTACATCTTGTACATACTATAAACTCGTTTATGGAGGGTTCTGGGTGTAGATTGGATGAGAGAGAGAGAGAGAGAGAGAGAGAGAGAGAGAGAGAGAGAGAGAGAGAGAGAGAGAGAGAGAGAGAGAGAGAGAGAGAGAGAGAGAGAGAGAGAGAGAGAGAGAGAGAGAGAGATGCATCAATCTCTCTCAGGATGCCTCTGGTGCATAGGATAAAACTACTGCACCAAGTTTTTAACTGTAATTCACTGTAGGGTGACCATGGCATTGATGAAAGAAAAGCCCAACTGCAAAACTCTCTCTAGTATATGATGATCCCAAGCTACTCCCAAGCAACTCCCAAGCAACTTAGTATTTTGGCTTTCTAAACTCCTCTATAATGTTTAATCTCACCTGGCTGCCTGCGTCTTGGTGATTTCAGCCGGTTGTACTTTAAGTTGTCGCTCAAGTTCAGTTGTGATGCACATTTTGGTTTTGTTAGGACATCTGGACTGCTTAAAAGCTTCCAATTTGATCTTGTATAACTTTGGACATTTTCTTGTTTGCTTACACATCATGATACACACCCACACAGAGAGAGAGAGAGAGAGAGAGAGAGAGAGAGAGAGAGAGAGAGAGAGAGAGAGAGAGAGAGAGAGAGAGAGAGAGAGAGAGAGAGAGAGAGAGAGAGAGAGAGAGAGAGAGAGAGAGAGCTTCCAACTTATCTTGCGTATCTCCATACATTTCTGTGCTTACTGATACTCAATGGTACTAATGTGTGCGAGGGGTGGTGTGTGGGTGAGTGGTCACTGGCTACTATTGCTATTACTTGTTTTAGGGTGTCATGGTGGTGGCTCAAGGGGGAAAGTGAGGTTGCCTGGGAATTCAGGATATTTGGTCTTGTATGTCTGCACTTACTAGCTAACTTTGCAAGAGTATGATAAATTAAAAACTTTTCAAGTGTTAAGACACTCAGGTGATTTTTGTGCTGTTGTTTTGGGCAGTGGCCATTGCTTTGGCAATTCAAGCCCTATCACTATCCCAAGCTGTGTTATTGACTCGGTCTCAGAATGATCACAGCTGTCTTTTTGTTATGTCACCAAGATGGAGCTTCAAATGTAATTTAGTGTTTTGCTTTGCTGCCGATGCGCATATGTAGCTTTATGAACTGAAGCTTTTTGATGATAGCTGACGTACATTGTGCATTTAGTAAATGGCTGTATCAATGAAGCTCTTACTGGTTTGTCTTACCATTTTTTTTCTGAAATTTTTGTGAAGGTTCTTAATTTTGTCTACCTGTCCTTACTAATGCACAGCTCTTGTGCTTTATCACATGCTTGCACTAGAAAGGCATGAACTTTTGTTGAAGTTTTTACTCAGGTGAATAATTCTTAATAATCCTTAATTAATTAAATTTGCAGTGCCAGAACTTTGAGTGCTCTTGTACGTTGTAGAAAAGCACAGGTGTTTGTCCATGTTCTTTTCTACTATCTATCCTCCACAATCAATGGCTTTTCTACAACGTACACCTGTGCTTTCCTACAACGTACAACGTACACCTGTGCTCTTGTATGTTGTAGATCTACTGAGATATGCTTCTACTGTCTATCCTCCACAATCAATGGCTTAAATATTTGTCTTGTTGGAACTTGTGGTTTACTGAATCTCTCTTGCTTGCCCTAATATCTGATTTTGATGCTAGAATAGGGATAAAGCCTACTCTCATGGAGTCCGTCTCCTTACTGGTCTGGGTATAGCGTTAACAAGAACTGTTAGATGTTCTTGGCCTAAACTAGAGCTCTAGAAAGCTGTTTGAGAGGATGTCAGGGCATAAATCTAGTGTACTTATGCTTGAACAAAAACGAACCTTCTCATTGTGCATTTACTAGCTAGGTCCTGCATTTGTATGATTAGCAAACAATGTGCACTTGTATGGTAATTGACATGAGTTAAGCGGGGAGTTGTGTTATTGGCTCAAGAACCTTTGTCAAGTAGGTAATATGATTCTGCTGTTCATCAATCCTAGGTGAGCTTAATGACCATGCTGAGCTCTTTATGATGTGAACACATGGAATTTGTTAGTTTCAGTTCTGTTAGGATGCCAGCCCTTTGTGCCAAACCAATGTTAATGTGAGCTGAATGACCTTGCAGCTCTTTATTATGTAAACGTAAGGTTTTTATGAGCTTCAGTGCTGTTAGGATGCCAGCTCTTTATGGTGAACTAATGTGAATGTGAGGTATTCGTTGGCTTCAAACTTCTGTTAGGATGTCAGGCCTTATATTTGTTCTTGGCAGGCAGTTGTCATTCTGCATAACATCTCTATCGTGTACTTCTGGTAAGGGTTTTTCTGGTTAGGGTTTTTTTACTGTGTCAAAACTGCATATCATCTCTATTGTGTACTTCTGGTTAGGGTTTTTCTTGGCAGGCAGGTCTCATTCTGCATGACAGGTTCTGGTTAGGGTTTTTTTCCGTGTTAAATTGCAGACATTTTTTACTCAGTTTCGCTATCCAAGGTGTGGTGGGCATCCACTGACATATAACCTACTAAAGAGCCTATTGTATCATCCACCATCTTGAACCTCAAAAGCGTTTGCCCATCATGTATCCCGAAAGTATTGTCTTTGTAATCCAAGCTACCCATACATTTTGCAAGGATTGTCAGTAAACAAAATTGAAGAATAATGTTTATTTGAACTTATATTAGATCAATAACCATTAATATTACTCCTTCAAATTTCACAGCCATAGTACTGATGCTTATTAGAGTGAAACTTCATTCTGTCTTTGGGGCTTAAGTGTAGGTATAGAGATGGAAGGAATCAATAGTGCGTCTTAATTCTGACTTTTGGATAAGGTTAAGGTGGTAGTAGCATCTTGGAACACAATGTAACTAATAAAATATTAACTTAACGAAACCTGAGGACATTACTTACATGAACAATTCTGTAATTTTGATTGAATAAGTGCAGTTAGGTTAGGAAAACTGGCATCCCTATACTTTGCAAACTCTCCTAAAAATAGATGGAGATGTCTGAATGTTAGTTTCAGTGCTGCCACATTATAATGGATGTGTTTTATGTAATGAAAGCTATTTTAGATTGATAAACGTGGGAACATTTGGAACATTGTGAGCCTTCCAATTACAGTTAAATTAAGTGTGGATAGTCTACTCTTTCTATTAGGATTAAGATTGGCCTTTAGAAGCTAACAAAAAAATGTATGAAGTGTTAACTAGAAACATTTTTTATAGGCAACACAAAACTTTAGATGTGGAAATGTAGATAATTCTTATTCTTAATATGTATAATTCACAAAATTTTTGCTTGAAAGTTTAAGGTATTCTATATTCTATTTAATTATCTAACTATCAACCACCTTGTACCAAATTATCTTGCATTCTAAGAAATTTGATTTGCAAGATAGAGCTTATCACAAAAGGAGGAGGTTTGATATTATAGTTGGCAATCTCAATGACAAACAGGGTTCCAAGATAATAGAGAAAGAATAAATCATACAAGATAGCTTTGTTCACGCTACAAAAGAAGTTATCTCGAAGTCATATCGAGTGCATGTTGGGAGTTTAACTATTGTCTTTAGACATTGAATGAGTCACAGTTCCCATGCAAATTTTCTCAAACAAAGTAAGATATGTAAATGTCCATAAACTTGCATGTGAGGAGTCATCTTCGAGCAAAAAAGCATTACTTGCATTAAAAGAGTGAAGGCTATATGAGCTTCA
Source organism: Lygodium microphyllum (assembly GCF_053477565.2). Classification (NCBI taxonomy): domain Eukaryota; kingdom Viridiplantae; phylum Streptophyta; class Polypodiopsida; order Schizaeales; family Lygodiaceae; genus Lygodium; species Lygodium microphyllum. The sequence goes on along the minus strand of NC_141139.1, from coordinate 132,484,124 downwards.
AAACTTCCTTGTTAAATATCTCAAACATGTATATAGAGAATGGTAAGACTCAACTTCTTAAGCAGGAGATGAAGAAGCCAATCGGTGAGCAAATCCATTCTTGCAAGAGTACATAATTTGAATGCTTAAACTTGAGCAATTGTTGTATCATTAGTATATTTTAAAATAACAAATGTAAAAATCAAGATATAGAGCATTAAAAATGTTACATAAATGTCGAGAGGCTCCATGAATGTGCCTTGATGTTTTGCAAATTTTTTATAATCTAAGTCAATTTGGTAAAGTCCATTTTTGAGGAGAGTATAGTCCCTAATACAAATCATTAGTAAAGCTTCCATGTGTTGTATCTAGTTGACTAGTTGATTTCTATTTCATGTCCTGATTAGGGTTTGAATGGGAAAATCTCTTTTACAAATGTCAATTCTTGAATACTACAATAATGGAATTTGGCTAAGTTTTTGATGCTTTTTGCATAGCTCTAGATTGAAGCAAATTTGAGTCCAGGTATCTTTTGAAGGTAGGGTTTTTCAATCCAAGAAAACTTGAACTTTGAAAATTTGAAATTCTCTCCTCAAGCTCATACCATCAATCACTCCTTCGAATACATAACTATCAATTGTTATAGGAGATGCATAAAAGTCAATCAAGGTATTCACTAATACAATCCCATACATCATAAAAAATTGTCCATTGGGAAGGAAAAGAGACATAATTTGTTTATGCTTTTCAAGATGGAGTTTTTAAATCTCTCAAAGCATCCAACAATCAAGAGCAATACTCCTTTTGAAAAGTAATAGCAATATGCAAACCAATCTCTATTGCATTTCTTTGTAGCTTCACACCACTAAAACAATTACGGTTTGAAGAGGACCTCAACGATGCCAAATGATTGGTCTTACAGCTAGAATTAGGAATAATAGGATATCCTTTGCTATCATGATTCCAAGCATTAACATGCACAAATGAGCCAATAATAAACTTTGACTCAATGGCCCCAATGGTAGAATTAATTATATTAGGAATGGTTTGTGGCATGCACAAAATTACTTTGAAATGTGTACCTCAAATGTGATCCATGTTCTAAAAAAATCAACAAGAAAATGTATGTAAACAAACTCAAAGCATGATACTTGATCATAAAGAGAGGGATTTTGAACATTGAAATTTCTAGTGTGGCTCTAAAACCTCGCAACTAACTCCAAGAACTTTGTGTAGGCCAAGCCATTTGATCTTATGAACGTTCTTTACATGAAATGTAGAACAATTAAACTGTTGTAATTTTTTTAAACAATTTTAAAGTTGAAGGACTTCGTTTTATGAAAGTACCAATTTCATTAAGAATTATTTCTACCATGTTTGCACAATCACTTTTCCTCATCGCATCACTTGCACATTGTTACACTCGTCTAAGACAATGGATTGCAGTAAGAAATGGACTATCTTTCATTAACATAGAAGCAAGGCCATTTTCTTTTCCCACCATTATTGATGTACCATTTGATCCAAAACTAACAATCTTTGACACATCGATTTTTTAAACAATTTTAAAGTCGAAAGACTTCGTTTTATGAAGGTACCAATTTCATTAAGAATTATATCTACTATGTTTGCATAATCACTTTTCCTCATCGCATCACTTGCACATTGTTACACTCGTGTAACACAATGGATTGCAGTAAGAAATGGACTATCTTTCATTAACATAGAAGCAAGGCCATTTTCTTTTCCCACCATTATTGATGTACCATTTGATCCAAAACTAACAATCTTTGACACATCAACTCCATGTTTTACAAAAAGTTTTGAAAGCAATGCATACAATCTTTTTGTTGACATGTTGTATACTAATAGCAAACCACAGAAAAAAAACAGGGGGACTCATGTCTCCACATGTAGTTGACATACACAATTATACGTGAAGTAGTTGAGATACTTGTAGACTCATCTACATATAGCCCAAAGAAAGAAGATTGCTTTATCGTAGTATTATCGTTTTTCATAGCATCAACAATAAAAGTTACAAATATCTTTGCGGCCTTGTCATATATGTATTTTGGAACATTTTCAACACAACAATGCAATAGTTCCAATTGTCGAGCAAATTTCAAAAAATACATTATGCTTTGCAATGAAATAAGCTACTCTAAATAGACATAGCATAGAATCAACTATATTATCTTGTCGTCTTTGTAACCCATTTTTGAATGCCTTTTGATTGTGTCCTTGCACATAAGCTGCAAACTTATGTGCCTTGGATTTTGCATGTTACTTTATCGCACTAAGTTGAATGGTAACTGATCCAATAGTGCCATACTTTTTATACATGATTTTTGCATGTGTTACAAAACACTCTTTCTAATGATTTATCAAAACATGCCCACTTAGAGAGTTGCCCAAGATTTGTTTCATGTATGCCTTGCCTTTTTAATGTGAATTGCCTCTTCCTCACCCACATACATGCATCTACCTTCGAGGTACTACCATTGCTTTCAACATTCGAGTGATTAGAGTTTTCTACTTTCATTGATGTAATGCTTGGTATAGTTAAGAGTGATGTTTGCCTTTGAGTTGAAGGAGGAGGGGGAGTCACGATGAAGAAGAAGATGGAGGACTAGATGGATGGAGAGTCATTGGAGTCAAAGATGGAGAAGCGTGTCGCCAGGTTGCTCAGCGCCAAGTTACTAATTTAATAGTTAAAATTTGTGCATTCTGTGTCAATTTTCAAGGCATGGCTCATTTAATAACATTAAATAAATTAAATTATACGGAGCCACACTAAATTTTCTCACATGTGATCTGAGTCTTGAGTATTGACTCTTGACTCCCAAGTCATGACTCATGAGTTATGCCTCGTAACTCATGAGTCCAGAGTTTTTAATAATTTTAAATTATATTTATAATATATATCATTTAAATAAGTTTTGTGGATATAGTATTAAGTTAAAATTTATATTCAATATTTTTTTCACTTATTATTTTAAATATTATTTTATATGTAAATTTTTTTCTTTTTTATGAAATTCACTAAACCTTCTCTTTTTTTTAAAAGGTGATTTTTATAAATTTGTAATTTATTTTACATTTAACCTTGATTTTTTGTAAACACTGTGAAAGAAGAGAAGAATCGAAGCTTACTTGGAAGAGCTATGGCGGGAGAGCAAGTGCAAGAAAGAGAGAGACCAAATGGGAACTCCAATAGTCACAATGTGTGACCAGGCCTTCCTTTATTCATACTATCATTAAAAGAATAAAGAATAAAGTAACGGTGATGTGGGCGTCCGCTACTTGCAGTGTGCAGTGGCAGGTACTGTCAGTGTAGTAATACACAGGCGGCTAGGCAGAGGCCTTTACCCCCAACAACCTCCCACTTAAAGGCGAATTTGCTCTAGTGAGGAGTGAAAAAGAAAAAGAAAAGACAGTAAAATGTACACATGTACAATAGGATGAGGAAAAACGTCATCTCATCCAATGCCCATCAATCTCTTGAGGAAGGCAAAGCGCTTAGTAGTTAGGCTTTTCGTGAGTAGATTGACAAGATTTTTGTTAGTGGAGATCTTGACAAGTTCAACCGACTTGTTCTCCACGACCCCATGTATGAAATGATATATCACCTCAATGTGTTTCGTCTTCGCATGGAAGATCGGATTCTTGGCAAGCTGAATAGCACTCATAGAATCCAAATGCAGTATAAGTATAGAGTCAACCCCAATGTCATGAACCAAACGGCCCAACCATATGGCCTCCTTACAAGCCTTAGTGGTTGCAACATACTTGGCCTTAGTGGTAGAGAGAGATGTATACTTTTGAACCCTGGACATTTAAGAGATAATACCTCCAGCATAGGTGAATACATAGCTAGAAGTGGACTTTCTACTATGTGCATGTCCTGCATAATCGGAGTCATGTATCCAACTTCTGTATCTTGGTTGCCATAGCAAATACACATATGGCCCAAATGGGCATGCCAAAGAGATACATGTGGAATGGAATTGATTGACAAAACATGGTCAATAGAGATCCCATCAACTACAAGATAATAGAGGTTGCCAACCTTGGCACATCTAGCAAGCACAAGTTTGCCACGTATGATCTTCCAAGCAAAAGCTCCAAATAAAACATGAAATCCAATATTATCAAGCTGTCATCTTGCAAACATAAGACTGTGTGTAAGCATAGGTATATGACGTACATTTTGTAATAGAAAAGTAATGCCAGTAGAGAACTGCAGCCATACATCCTCAATGCCAATAATAGCAAGTGACCTGTCATCACCCAAGCAAACTGAACCAGAGACAGTGTGGTAGGAATGGAACCACTCATGGCATGGTGTAATATGAAATGAAGCACTAGAATCCAAAATCTAGCAGTGCGCATACAGAGTGAACCTCAGTCAACGACGTAGCATCACAAGAACTAGCTGTAAGTATGTACTCCCCATCGGAGTCATCAGTCTGCATGACATTTATCTCCTCGATTTTCATACTGGATTTCATAGGCATAATGCTGTGATTAGAGGACTTTTATTGTACTTTGGCTTTTTCCTTCTCTTTGTGCTTCTCATTACGCAACTCATGACACTGTGGGTATATATGACCCTTCTTGTTGCAACGATGACATACCACATTAGCATTTCTCCTACAAGACTTGTTGCGTGACTTACCACGTGACTTAGACCTAGACTTCTGCGAGTCTCTGCCATTGCCATTCCCACAATCATTCTTTTCATTACCATCTTTGCCTCTAATAGTCAAAGTATGTGACACACGAGAGGCATCCAAGTTCTTATGGTTGATCTCTTCTTGTAGAAGAGCACTCTACATCAGGCAAGTTCAAAATAGTAGGAGGAGCACATAAGGCAGTGCGGGATACATCCCATGACTCACTCAGAGTCCTAAGCAAAAACAATGGAGTAACTCATCATTAAAGGTCATTAATGCCCTGCAAAGTCAAGTTCACGAGAATAGCATGAAACTGGCTCAAATGAGCAGAGACATTGTCATATTCTCCTTCATGCGTAGGTCCATAAGTTGCTTTAGCCAATACATCTGACTTGCTGGACTTTTCTTATCATAGAGGTTCTTAATTTTATCCCAAAGTTGCCAAGCACTCTGTGCTTCCTTAACCACATTATAATGCACTTGTTCAATGAGAGACAAGATGAGGGTGGACTCGTATAACTCATCAAGCTCATTCCATTCATCATCAGTCATAGTTTCAGGTTGCTCGCTATGCATCCTTAGTGGCTCGATCTGAGATTTCTACACTAATACTTGCCAAACTTGGCTCTTTCGATAGGCATAGTTCGTACCATCAAGCTTAATGATGTTGACAATAACACAGTTAGCGGAAGAAGATGCCATATTGCAGTGCAAAATGGTGCAGACAGCTCAAAACTGCTTTTTGTTTTTTGTTGTAAATAGCCACAATACCACCAAAACCAAGGCAAAATGACCACGAACTGATAGCTAATGATGCTACCCACCATCAAAAGTACATAAAATCAGAATGATTCAGTATGAAAATTCCACGTCAGTCCATGCATAACTGCTTACTGTAATAAAATATAGCGAGGTACAATGAGAGCAAACTGTAGGCAAAATGAATGCACTAAGTCAACGACTGACTGTCAAAGCATAACCAACATCAAGCGGGCCATAAATCAACATGTGATAGCCATACGTACATTGAGCAAACACCCAAGTATATCAAAAGAATTCGTCAGTAAGCCGGCACACCCCCTGTGTAATAGGGCAAAGTGTACATAACACTGGCAATACTTGACATAAAGAGATGTATGCTCAGGGAGTGTAAAGCCCAAATCAGCCCAAGAACATCTGTGAGGAGCACCGCATACCAACCATGCAACATCCAAGTGAAGATCCTAGTCTCAAGTATCCGAATGCTCAAGTAGCATAAACCGCTTGCTCAATGTCTGTCAAGCATATCAAGACACTCCTACTGGCACAAAAGCCGTAAATATCAAGCAAAGAAGCTCAACAAGAACATATGATAGCACCAGTGCCAGAAGATCCAAGATCAAGCATCAATAAGACCTCATGAGCATATAGGCTGTGTAGCATCCATACATAGCATCCATAGACATCAAGCACATCCAAACTGTAACTCTAGCAAGCCGAGAAATAGCCAAAGTAAAGCTCCGGGCATTCAAATATCAAGCCAAAGCAAGATTCAGTAGCATCCAACTCCAAACAATGTAATTAGCATGTAGTAGTGGCATAGGCCAAGTATGTCAAGACTGGTCAGACATAAGCTAAGTACATCAAAGATGAAGATCCAAATGCTATGTGAAGCAAGCTCAAGCTCAACCAATCATTTGAGAGCAAATCCAAGCTCTATGTCGATCCACGAGAGTCACTACATCAATGTATACATCCAAGACATAGCCTGAACGCAATAGGCATATCCAAATATAAGCGAAATAGCTTCATCCCTAAATATTCCAGCAGTAAATAAATGTCCAAAACTGAGCAAAAAATGACTCAATCCAAGTTCAAAACCATAGATAAACCATAGGTATACTTGTCCATTTGTATAGGCACAAACCGGGTATAATTGGGTATCAAATGACTATGTAGCATGAGCATAAAGTGTAATGACAGAAGGCTGCCCTATTTTGGGCTTCCTATGGATTGTATAAAACAGTCAATGACTAAGTAAATTTAGCCCCAAAAGCATCTCACATCATAGGTATACATTCCCTTAGCATTCGGGGCCTATTCGGGACCAACCAAGCATAAATATAAAGTGCTGATGTAACATTGTTTGTGGCTGCTTGTGGACTATGGAAAACAGTCCTGGATTGAGGTAAATTAGTCCACAAATCAATGCCAATGATAACCACCAATGTTGAGCATCAAGGGGGTGTTCCCAAGTGCAATGAAGTGTTTTCAAGCTGCCAATGAGTGCCAAGGGAGAGCTGAAGTAAAAAAATGAATTTTTTGCAGGTCCTCAAGCTAGCCCAAACTGATTTGGGGCCTGTGGAAGGGCTGGGCAAGGTCAAGGCAAGGTTGGGGGATTAGTCAAGGACCCCCAGGAGCTGCCTCTTGAAGGGCAAAGTCATCGGTAGAGAATAGGTATCACGAGAAGCAAGAGGACATGGCTGCCCTGCTACACAAAACCTGTGAACTGAAATAAAGTAACAAAAGAGAGCTCCAATACCTTTGAAATAATGCCTTGAGGGTGCCCAAATGGGCCGAAGCCAAGGAGTGACCGGAGCTCAGGAGAGTCAGCTATGGCTGTCGGGAAGGAGACCCAATGAGTGTAGGTAATCGATAGGGAGTTGAAGGGGTCACGAACCAAGTCGGAATGCTCGAGCAACCATGCTCTGATACCAGTTGAAAGGAGAGAATGATCGAAGCTGTTTGGAAGAGCTATGGCGGGAGACCAAGAGTAAGAAAGAGAGAGAGATCAAATGGAAATTCCAACAGTCACAATGTGTGACCGGGCCTTCCTTTATTCAAACTACTAGTAAAAGAATAAACAATAAAGTGACAGTGACGGGTGCCTAGGCAGAGGCGCCTTTACCCCCAACACACTGGTATGAAGCGGCGTGGCTTCCTAAATCTTTGCAACCCTCCTACGAGAGAATGGAGAGAGGACCTAGTCTCCTAGCGCACTCATGTGGATATGAGGAAGGGGTCCCTCTTACCCAAAATTTAGTGTTCCCATACAATGTTGTTGTGGCTTAGTGAAGGAAGGGGTTAATTTGGTGTTTTCCTTCAATTCCATATTGCCTTTTTGGTGATTCATGCCAAGAGGAGACTAGTATTCAAAGACATCCATTGTTGAGAAAGGAAATGTAGTGCTTTCTAGCAACAATGACTTGAATTTTTGTACAAGGATGTCCTTGCACAATATTCTTTTTGGCCATTGCAAACTATCTAAAATCTATGCATCAAAAGAACCTTTGAAACTTGATGCTAAATTGAGGTTGATGACATAAGGAAATTGTTGAATGAGCGAGCCTTCTCGCTCACACTCCAGTCCTCCTAAGGATAGTCTTCTCCCTTACACTCCTATTCTTTTGAGGATAGAAAAGTGAAACAATATCTCGAACCTTATGAAGAGAGCTAGTTTGCCAAAGCTGTACAACTCTCTTTAGTATATGGAGAGAAGACAAGCTTTTAAATTGCTTTGCATCTTTTCACCATAAACTCACCAAAACTAGTAGATGTGCAGTACATGCTTTGATAGAGATGAAGAGAGCCCAAATTGATTGGGTGAAGAAACCTTGGAATAATAGATTTAATTTTCTAAAGGCTCTGTTTATTAGCTTATGAAGTGAGGAAATTTCTATTGGGAGAGATCCCTCCTATCCAAGCACTTTAAAGGGTAAAATTCAAGAAATTTTGATTGATGGTGGAGGTATGGAAACTAATGTTCTTTGATGTTATTAAAGTCAAAGGTCCTCTTTCATTTAGTGCATGATTAGTAAAGCAAATAAACAGCTGTAAACATGGTCTAATAAATGGGGCTAAGGGTCAATATTTCTCTTTTTTCATCAAGTATTTGTCAAATTTCTAGTAAATTTGAGCAGACTTTGTAAAGTTTGGGTGTGGTTGCAAATCATACACTTGAGGGTATATACACCAACTATGAAATGTTGCAAGATCTTTTTCGCTAGGTTGAGATTCTTCAAGGATACACCCACCATGCTATTAGTAGTAGTAGATATATATGTCTCAAATCGGTGGTGATTGAGATCATTTTGCACCTTCATGGTGAAACATGGAGATGCTTGATTTGATTTAATGGGACACGTGCAAATAACAAAGGATGCCAATTCAATTGTTGATGTCTAATTCAAAGAGGAAAAGGAAAGGGGCACAACTCCTATCCTAGAACCATCAAAACTATCACCAACTAAGTGTATCGTATGTAAATCACTTAAAAGAAGGACATACTCTTGAAAACTTTACTTTAAGGTTGTCTTTGGCTCTTGCCAAGGAATTGTTGGATGCAAACTCTAAAAATACATTCTATTCCTTTTTCCCCATCATGAACATGTCAATTATAATGTTACTTATACTACTATTCCAACGAAGTGAGGGTTTTCATGTATTCTTGCACTAGTATAGGAGTACCTCATTTTCCATGCTGACAAGGTTGGGAAGAAAAGAAACACATGATATTTTAAACTTTATTTCTTATAAAGCTACATCTAACATCATTTTTGAAAGAATGCCATGTAGGAACGAGTTTCTTGTCGAAGACAAGACTTGTACATGTTGCGAAAGGAATGATAGCTTTCACGAAGATTTACACATGGTCTAATTGTTGTCCATGTTGTCAATCCTCAACCCATTGTAGCTCAGTTAAGCTCTTAAGTGATATGAGAGGCTCAAGCTCTTTTTTTAATTTTGTTGGCTTGAGGCTTAAGTCCTTCAAGCCTTTTATTAGGCTCCTTACAACATTGATTACTTATGGGGATGATGCAAAGCAAATATTTATGGAAGTAATCGAATATCTTTTTGCATAAAGAAAATAAGGAGTATCAATAGGGTTCTCTAGTGTGTGGAATACTAAAAATCCAACTAAACAAGACAATGCATGTGTGTGCATGTGCATAAGTGGATGGTGTATTATGAATGGATGTTGATTGGCATTGGGCATCATAAAATACACAAACATGGTCTCATTGGTTGCTGCAAGAGAGGGCATGCAAACAACTTTTGAGTCGATGACAGTTGTAAGTGATAGCATTTGTGAGACAAATGAAGACGAGAAGTTTAGTAAGGCGAAAATGGGGTTATGTTTGCATGACATGGATAAGAGAAGTATATGGGGGGTTTGGCTAGTTCAATTTAACTATTCTTCACAAGGTACCACCTATGTGGTGTAGAATTATGCGCCATAACTTGTTTATGATTGAGAGGAGTTCACTTTGAACTTGAATCTCATCTAAGCCCATTATGTTGCAGATTGATTGGTTGTGAGAGAGAGATTCTTATTAGATGAGTCGAGGGTTATAAGACAACCCATTAAACAGTTGTGGTGACTAAGGGTGATTCAAATTTTTTGTGCGATTCTGTAACCATCGATAACGGGTTTAATAACTGCCTAATCAGTGCTCTCGGGAAAAAGAACCCATTGTGTCTCCCGTTTCATTCCTTCGAAGAAAGGGGCAGCCAGGAGTAGGTCTGCAATTATAGGAGGAAGAACAGAGAAGAAGGAAGGATCCCATCCCTCACCATGCTTTTCCATCATATTGCCCCCTTCTTGTCCAATCAGTGCCACTCCTGGCCTCCCTTTCTTGATCAATTGCATCCCTCGATCAGCATCTCGATCCATAACCTCCGGTTTTGGACCTGGGAATTGGCCGATTCATAATTATATTCAATGTTTTGCCACACCCCCCCATCACTACCCCTAATCATGACTATGAGCATTGCAGAAATTTGGGACTTCTGAATTGGTTACATGCAGTTTGATGTGAAAAAGGAGCCCCCATAATGGTCATGGAGGAGCAGAACCTCTTGCCTGTTCATTTGGGGGCCATTGCTGAAGCTCCTGCTCCACCACCATTAGCTGCAAATCTGCTCGTGCAAGGTGGCTCTTTCACCGCCAATCACTTTGGGGGCAATGGGATCCATATCTTGGCAACAGAGGATGTCTCACAGAATGCCAGCATCAATTCTGCCATCTCCATTGGCCTTGCTCCTGGTCGCTACCATCACAATCATCATCATCATGTGGTCAGCCCCTTGTCATCCATGGCTGGCATCGCACCGCCCACAATGATGGATGACAGCAGTAATTCGATTGCAATCAATGGAAACAGGGGAGTTTCATACATGAATGAGGAGTCAAACATGGCCAAGAGCCATGCCAGCATTACTAACAGCAGCAGCAACAATGCTTGCAATGTCAACAATAACCATGCGAGCAATGGCAACAACAACAACAATGCAAGCAATGACAACAGCTACAATGGCAATGGGAGTGGCAACAACAACCTCAACAACAACAACAATAACAACAATTGCAGCACTGGAAGCAGGAAAAGGAGCAGAAGTGCCCCTTGGACAGTGCCTGAGATGCTTACGCTCATTGATGCAAAGAGGTCAGAGCGGCAGCGGTCTCTCTCATTCAAGACAAGGGGCCTGAAGCTGCCAGGAGCAGAGAAATGGAAGCTTGTGTCGCGGTATCTGGAGTCAAAGGACATTGAGAGGAGTGGCAGTCAATGCCAGGACAAATGGGAGAACATGATGAAGGACTACAAGGCAGTGAGGGATTGGCAATGCAACATCAATGGAGCTTCTGCAAGATCTGACCACAGGAACTACTTCAAGGACATGACCAACAAAGAAAGGAAGGAGGCCAGGTTGCCACCACAAATGGATGAGATAATCTTTTACAGCCTCCACACAGTCCAGAATGAGAAAGAAGAGCAAAGGAGGAGAGCCCACCAGGGTCAGAAGGGCCTGACAAAGCCGATTGAGCCTAATCTGTCTTTGCTTATTGCTAGTCATGACAATGCCAATGAAGGGATAAGCCTTGTGTTACCAACTAATCATGGGGTGAAGGAGGATACTTATGAGCCAGCAGTAATGGGAGATCAAGAGATGCAGATCAATGGAGGGAGCAGAGGTGCTCCTGGTGGCCCTTCTCTTCACATGAATCACAGCAACAACAAAGGAGAGGCTGCTGCTTGTGACAAGTATCCATTCAAGGAGAGCACTGCGACCCTTGTGCAGGTCCTTGTTGCTCTTGCAGATGCTGTCAAGACTGTTGCCCAAAAACTATAATAATCATAAACAGAAGACTAGAACAGTACCCCACAAACACTATACATAACATACATGCAATATATACCCAAAAGCAAATGACTTAAAATGTGTATCCCAACAATATTCTTAATAATGAAATCTCAATATTTAAATCCATATTCAATTCTCTTATATCTTAACATTATCTATCAAATTAATTACTTTTGTTGCTCAAAACTGAAGGGTTTATTTGTTATAGCTTGACAAGGGTTTGGTTATTGAATCGTCTTGCAATCAGGTGTTTGAGAGAATTTCTTTTAGGTGTGTAATGAAAGAGACACCTTATATACCGTCAGTGTGACTGGTATGTTCCCATGCCATGTTCCCGTGATCCCCGCTCATTACAAGGTGATACTTAGCAATAAGCTGTGACACACACACACACACACACACAGGGTCTCTCTCTCACATGGGAAAACTATTCAAGTGTAATGACTGATATATAGAAAAGGCACTAGTGCAAAGGTCTATCAGAACTGGCTGTTCTTCAGATCTAGAGATGTACCTGGTCTTCAGTCATAGGGATATATAAGATGAATGAGCACCTGGGGATGCTAACAGTGCTAGCATCTAAGAGGTGTAGTGCTTTAGATAGTATAGCTTTCTCCAGAATGGGAACAAAAGGCTCCTCAAATGCAAAGGGGCATATGGACCAAATGCTTTGAAGAAGTGAGGGATCTCAATCCTAGCCTTATCACTCCCCAACTTAAGGTCTTAGTGCTGATCTCCATGCCTTAATCAACACATGGGCAGACTTGGTAGCTGACGTTAGAATTTTGCAGCGGCTGAACATTGCATAGAACATCTTCCCAAGGGATGCATGCCGAGCCATACTCTGTCCCTCATATGTGCCGCAGATATCGATGTCAGATAATGATCATCCGAGGCTGATCTTGATTTATAATTAGCCTTTTAAGAAGGAGAGAAGCTTAGAGTCCTTGCTTTCTCAGCTAGGCTCTCTAAGTGGAGATCACCATCTTTACTATTTGGAATTACCATTTCCCATGGGATTAATTGAAAGGTTCGTTCATTCTTTGCATCATAGAAAATGTATACATGTTTATATTCTAGCTAGGACATACTTTGAACATATGAAAAGTTGTCACCATATCCTTCGGTGTAAGAACGTCATATGCTTTATAAATTTCTTTTGTTGTTAGATAACAAACTATTTTAGGCCCCAAAAGAGCTAGAGGAGTTAAATTCTCTATTATGATGCAAGCCTTCTATCATGAGTGAATTTCACTAGGCCCATTTCCCTCCATAAGGCTTGGTCTTTGTGAGAGTCTTTTTAGGTAAAGATTAGAAAAGCAAGCATGCATGTATCATTTCTTTGAAGTGATCCACATTCCAATCTTGATATGCAAACAATTCTCAATAAACAAAACCTTGTTCCTGTGTCACTTTGGACTACATTAGCACAAACTAGGTCAACCTTTTAGAGAGGGGTTGCTTGCAACCCCCTCTAGAAGGCCAATTCTAATTGGACAATGTAAGCATGAGAGCTTGAATGTATTGTAGGATGTGCATGCACATAGATAGAATGTGTCTCATTGATGATATGTGTGTCTACAACATGGTCTCACATGGGAAGCTACCATGCCCTTGTTCAATGCCAGTTCCTACAAGTGGAGATACGGAGAGAGGTAGATCTATTGATAGCTCAGTTATAACAAAATAATTTAAGTGTTTACAATGCACAACAATGGCCACCTCCTCATTTCTACTTTATTTTCAAGGATCTCATATACACACATTACTTCTACATCATTCACACAAGATATTCTATTTTTAGATATTTAGTGTGTGATGACAATATATTAGTTCTTGCCCTCTTTGGTGAGGATATCTAGAATCTTGAATGTTGTACTCGGATATATGTGTCTTGCTTTCCTAAACACTAGAATGAATAGTTTGCGGAGGTTGTCAAAGCAACAATGGCTAATCTTGACATGACCAAGATTTGTGATGTTGGGTATAATGCTATATATGAGAAGGCCTTCAAGTAGGTTGAAACCTTCTTTAGCAACCATGCTTGCAAAATGCTTATGATTGTTGACTTTGCATACATAGAGGGTTTTCCTATCCTAAGGTTTGAGTAGATGAAATAAGGTATTTTTGATGAGATGTGAGATGTTTTTGATGAGATGAGGTACATGCCTTCACAAATTTTTGGAAAAAATGAGGATATGCCACTTGGATCAATGCTTCTACACCTTATAGAAGGACATGAATGCACTCAAGGAGGCTCAAAAGTAGCCAAAAGTCCTCATGAGGATCCTTTATAAGTTAGTTGAACTTTGCTCGATTTAAATTGCTTTTCTAGAATATCATGGCGCATATGATTTTAAACAATTAGGGTATATAGGTGGTTGTGCACCAAGGTGTTAGAGGGATATCTTGATATGCATGATCCCATATTAGATTGGGTTGTTGAAAAGCATGTAACCCGAATTTTGGAAAGACAATGATTTCATTGCATGGGAGTGTATTGAGTGCCCCTTGTGGTTGGACTACCCCGTTCCCGTTGGGTGCATCCATCCTATGAAGGAGGAGCAATGGGAGGGTGTGCTGTGCTTACTACTATGACTAACTATGAAAATTAGTAGCATCCATGATTTCATTGCATGGGAGTGTATTGAGTGCACCTTGTGGTTGGACTACCCCGTTCCCGTTGGGTGCATCCATCCTATGAAGGAGGAGCCGTGGGAGGGTGTGCTGTGCTTACTACTATGACTAACCATGAAAATTAGTAGCATCTATCTTTGATGACTTGGTTGTAGAGTTTGAGGGGGTAAGAGATAAGCTGGAGTGTGATGCCAATATAATGGAAGTGGGGTTAAAACACTAGTTCACATCTAAGTGAGATAGGGGCATTCCCTCAACTAGCAGATGAGATAGAGGTACTACCTTAACAAGTGGATAGGGGATAAGGTCATTGCAGGCTGCATAAAACTAACATTGAGGTATGGAATTATAGGTTACAAACCCATAATTGCTAGATCTAGATGTGAGAATATTGTCATTCTCTCTTGAATGCTCACTACTCTCTCTCACTACCTTTGAGACCATGAAAGCATCCTTATCACATTGATTTCATTAGCCTAGCCCAATTGAGATTCTAATCTATGGTTGAATCAAACAAAAGAAGATAGATGTGCACAAGACTCATTGAGTTGTAGCAGAGTAAAGTATCGATGAGCTTGGAAGCTCCCTTTTTTTTTTGGTTTTTTTTTTTGAAGAGGCTATACATAGATGCATGTGATACAAGGGCATGACGAGAGTTTAATCCTCGTCATCCAAATGGCGGGTAGGGGATTGTGGAGGGTGGGGGGCTTTGTTCAGAAATCTGTGACTCAGCAAGTAGCCCTTGAGATTGAGGCGGGTTTTGAGAGTGGTGGTGGAAAGGAAAGGGTGGTTGCATTGTGTGAATTTACTATCGTTCATATTCTCAAGCAGTGCAATACAGAAGGATGGCAAGAGAGTAGCGCACATCATGAGGCGAGTCATGGTGCTGCTATCTATGGCATTGGGGTCGAAGTAAGCTCTCTCTCTCTCTCTCTCTCTCTCTCTCTCTCTCTCTTTGTGGGATTTAGAATGTTCCTCTACCACTAGGCTATCCTCCTCTATACATACCTTGGGTACTTCAAAAACTTTATTGGTCCAATATCCTTCTTGCTCATGGAGTAGTGACCTTGGGTCTTGTCTTTTCTAATCAAGCCACTTCTTTCTCAATGTTGTACCTATTTCTATGACTTGTCTAGCAATGTTTAGTGGAAGCACTATCTTGAGCTTCATTTTTGGGAGGTTAAGGTGAATGCCATAGGTTCCATTTTAGAGTTAGATGTTCCCAAGTCCAAGGGCTCTCTTTCCTAGCCCTTGGTTATAGGAACTTTGGTGATTTGGAAATGTATATGAGGGACCTATTAGGGGAGATTGAGATAGACTAATAAGAGGTGGTTGTGATGGCTATATAGGTGCATGTTTGGGAGTAGTTTCAAGCCATTAGGAAGGTTATTCACTATAGGTGAGACCAATTTGGTCTTCCCAGGGGCAAATAATATCCTACTGAGCTCTTATGAAGGAATGGTTTGATATGTTAACTTGGATTTGATTCCTAGTTTGTACAAGGTTGCTAAGTTCACTTAATTGAGTCTTGCCTATTTGTATTATGCCTCTTCTTTCCCTTGTTTGTTCACATTAGTTAAGAAAAAAAATTGTTCATTTTATGAAGTTATTATCATTAACTATCTTAATTTCCTTAGGAAACTATTTTTTTCTTCATCATGGACTATGATACCATTTTTGAAGGGATGGTACAATCCATAATAAGTTTGCTAAATGATAGCATCGATTCTACATCTTAAAACCAGGACAATTTGGGAGCCACTTAGTGGTAGTGGAACCAATTGACAAAAAACATTAAGCCCATGGAAGTTAAGTAGCCTATGGTAGTGCAACTAATTTGCTAGTTATTTTGGCTTCTCACCATTTCGTTTTCTTTTTTCTATTTTTTCACAAACCAAGTATCTCTAAGGACTCAAGCCAAGCGTAATCATAGTCTATTCTAACCACTTCTCCATTGATGCACAACATATATTACTATATTTGGGTAGTGATGTGTTTGAACACACTTAGGACCATCAGTGTATATTTAGGGAGTATTTAGTCTTGGAAATCTTCTCTATTAATACCTCTTAATATACTTTGAGTTGTGCTCTCTCTAGCTTCTTCTTCTCTTAGCTGTGTATTTGCATTTTTGCAACCCTCAATCCAACAATTGATATCAAAGTAGGCTTTGACCTCTTGCATAGATTTGTCAACTCTCTCCGCTGATTTCCTTAGATTGGGACAACATTTGATGAACATTCACATGTCAACAAATATACAAGTGCAATGTTATTAGATTTTTGGTTGGGGTTCATTTTGGCCTTGTTCACACTTTCACTAGTACTACACATAGTTTTTTGCCCCTTTGTGCATAATTTTTGATTTCCTCTAGGTAAATAGGTTTCTATTTTGCTAGAAGAAGAACAATCTAGACAAAACAAGTCCATTATGCATATTGCAAACCAAGCTTTTGTGGCTAGTCAAAAACGTAAACGAAAAGCTTCCCTTTTTTGCTAGTTAGCATAAATCTATAAATACTACTTAGACAAAGAAGACTGATAAGAATGAGAAGAAAAAATAGATCAAATGTTTTGTAGGTATTGTAAGGAAAAATATAATGTCATAAAGGACTATCCTAAATTGGATGCAACTCCAAGTAAGCTTTGAAACTTTCAAAGCTTCTCTACACCCAATGCCTTTTGTGAAAATGTCAACTATATGATCTTATGTGCTGACATATACAAAGTCAATCTCTCCTGCAAGTACCTTCTCTCTCAAAAGTGCTAATGCACCTCAATGTGTTTTCTTGCATGGAATATTGGGTCCCTAGATAGTTGTATGCTGCTCATGTTGTCATAGTGAATGACAACTAGACCATCACCCTGCACATCCAAATCACCCAATAACTTTTGTAGCCATGCCACCTCACATGCTGCCATAGTTAGCAACACCTCTATACTCAGCCTCTGTACTTGATAAAGCAATTGTAGCTTGCTTTTTGCTATTCCATGTAACTGTTGCACTACCAAGGAAAAACATGAATCCTTTGGTAGATCTTCTATCAGACATGCTATTAGCCCAATCTGCATATGTGTATCCAAACACTTGTATATCCTCACTTGCCTCATAAAAAATTCCATAATGCAAAGTGGACTTCACATACCTCAAGATGCGTCTAACTATATCCAAGCAAGGCTTTTTAGGCATTTGCATAAACTGATTGACAATGCCAATAGCATGACTATAGTCTTGGCCTTGTGATAGTCATGTAAAGCAGAATCCCTACTAACCTCCTAAACATAATAGGGTCTTTTGTCTCATCCCCAATATTAGCCCTCAACTTCACATTTTGCTCTAAAGGCACTAAAACAGGCTTACATGCTGTCATACCATACTTGGACAACATATCCAAACCATATTGCATGTTGGACAGCCATATACCATCGTTACATCTAATCATCTCAATACCAAGAAAGCACCTTAGCTCACCAAAATTCTTCATCTCAAACTTTCTTTAAAAAATCCTTAACTTCAGCAATTCCACTGTCATTGTCACCTCTAATGATCAAGTCATATACATAGATTACTATGATGACCAAGCATGTATCTCCCTTTCTCACATAAAGTGAGTGGTCAACAGATCAGAAACATAAAAGCCAATGTTGATAAGATACTCTTTGATACTGTCAGGCCACGCTTTAGGTGCTTGCCTAAACCCATAGAGTGCCTTCTTCAACCACATACATATGTGGTATGTTCTAAATCCTCATAATCTACTAGTTGCTCCATATACACATCTTCTTGCAATTTCACCATGTAAGAAGGTATTCTTGAAAGGTGAGAAGAATCGAAGCTTTCTTGGAAGAGCTATGGTGGGAGAGCAAGAGCAAGAAAGAGAGAGAGACCAAGTGGGAACTCCAACAGTCACAAGGTGTGATCGGGCCTTCCTTTATTCAAATTGTCACTAAAAGAATAAAGAATAAAGTGATGGTAATGGGTGCTTGCCACGTGCAGTGTGCAATGGCAGTTACTGTCAGTGTAGTAATACACGGGCGGCTAGGCGGGGCACCTTTACTCCCAACAACTGCCCACTTAAAGGTGAATCTGCTCCAGTGAGGAGTGCTATGAATTCATGTCTTTAAACAAAGAAAGCCCGTAATAGCTCATTGCTTATTTTGGTACTTTATGTGGATGATATGTTTATAGCAGGTAAAGCTCATGATGAGCTGGATGCTCTTAAATCTCAACTAAAAAAGAGCTTTGAGATGAAGGATTTGGGACAAGCCTCTCACATTCTTGGTATGCACATTAAGCGTGACAGGCATCAGGGACTACTCTACCTCTCACAGAGGAAGTACATTCATAAAGTCCTTGAGAGTTTTCACATGTAGGATGTGAAACGTATTGGCTGTCCATACCTTCTTATGTGAAGGTCTCATAGGTCGATTGTCCACAGACAGATAAGCAGAGGGTTGAGATGGTTAAGATCCCTTATGCATCAGCCGTGGGCAATTGGATGTATGCCATGATAGCCACTCATCTAGATATTGCCTTTGTAGTTGGTGTTGTGGCACGCTATATGGCTATACTTGCCAAGAAGCATTGGGATGTCGAGAGGGGTATCATGAGATACCTGAAGAGCACATCAGATATGTGTATTTGCTATGGAAACTAGGATACAGGAGTTGTGGGGTACACAAACTTTGATTAATGTAGGACATGCATATAGTAGGAAGTCCCCTTCTGGCTATGTATTCACCTATGCTAGAGGTGCTGTCTTTTGGATGTCCAAGGTTTAGATGTATAAGACTCTCTCTACCACTGAGACCGAAGAGCTATTGTAGGAGAGCAAGAGCAAGAAAGAGAGAGAGACCAAATGAAAACTCCAACAGTCACAATGTGTGATCGGGCCTTCCTTTATTCAATGTGTCACTAAAAGAATAAATAATAAAGTGACAGTGACGAGCGTCCGCCACCTGTAGTGTGCAATGGCGGGTAGTGTCAGTGTAGTAATACACGGGCGGCTAGGCGGAGGCGCCTTTACCCTAGTTTGGACTGAATGTCTCTTCATAATTGATGCCATATATTTGAGCATAGTCTTTTGCAACTAGCCTATCCTTATACATGCTAACAGGACCATCCACATTAAGCTTGATTTTGTAAGTCCACTTACATCCAGCTTGCCTTTAGGCAATGGTACTAGATCCTGAGTCTTAATGGCTTCTAATGCAGTTAGCTCCTCATCCATTATTGCATTCCAATGAGTATAACTAATAACATCCTCAAAACAAGTGGGCTCAACATCCTCAACCACCTTTACCATATAAGCATAATGGTGAGCTGTATAACCTTCAAAACCAAATCTTTTAACATGGTATCTTACCCTTCTAAGCCTGTGTACCATTGGATTACTTAGTGGAGCCTTTACATTACCATGTGCTCTCTATACACCTGGTGTCCTTCAAGGAATACTAAGCTCATCATCCAAACTCTTTGAACCATTGGAATCTCCATTAAATCCCAAATGACTAGTAGATGTATCATTACCATCCGACACTTTATTCTTTCCTTTGTCTTTACTTGCAACACTTGTAGATGCACCTAAAGATGTGGGGCTACTCCATCTCCCATACCAAGGACTTATTGTAGATGTAGTATCAGATGGTGTTTTTGGTCTACTAAGGCTCATGATTCTTACTTTTCTTTTTGCACATAACTATCATGATCATGATCATCATCCAATACATCAATGCACTAGATATATACTAACTGCTCATCTCATAAAAAATAACATCCCTGCTTACTTGAAAATCACTTATAACATGGTTATAACAACGATACTCTTTTTGCCCTAGAGAGTATATAATAAAAATACATTTTTCAGCATTTGGATCTGGTGCACAGATCGGATGTTGTATGCGTGCGTAGCGAGTGTCAGAAGGTCCCCAAGAATAAAAGAACTCTACTTTTGCACAAAAAACAAGAGAGAAGACTTGCACAATATGAAGCAAAAGACTAATTGGGTACGATCTCCTCCCATGCCTTGTGTGAGCGCTCCACAAAGCATGTATTTGATATATTATTCATCTCCAAGCTCAAAAAATAGCCCAATTTACAATTAGCACGCTTTAGCTTTTGTGTTTGCTTTTGTCCCACTAAAGAATTAAAGCTATTGGGCACCCAAAGAGTTGGGATATGTCCAAATACAATGTCCAATAATAAATATTTAAATTGTGCGTCCATGCGCATACAAAATAATAAATAAATATCAAGCACTTCAATAAATAAGCGTGTCAAAATAAATATTGGCAGCACGCCTACGATACGCGCCCATAAAAAATGATAATTTCTTCTAAATAACTTGAATACACGCTATCACCCAGTGACCGCTGCTTGCTCTACACATCAACTGAAGCATTCACAATTGTTAAAAAATAATAAAATTAAACCGACAAAAGTGAATACCTAGTAGTCTTCAGTTACAAAATAAATAAATTAGTTAGAAGTCAATCCTAATCTTAATTTATTACGAGTGCGCACTCTAAAATCATAAACGTCCATTAATTTAAATATGTATTTTACAGAATCACCCGCTATGGAATCACCCACTTGTACATTAAATTAACAAGATGCTCGAAAAGGACAAGTGTCCCCATCGACTTTTCGCACAAGGAATCCACCTTGTATATGAGCCCCGGCAACAAATATAATTTTATGGAATCCACCACAAAACCTCACAAAATCCACCGTGGAATATGCCTCCTGGCATCATACCCTCGAGGTGGGATAGCAATTGTTCTCAATTGCTATTAGCTCAATGTGGAGTCAACAGTGAGGGGCAAGCACTTAGGTCTCGAGCGTGCATCCATTGGACCTCTTCAACAGGATGATTTTTAAACTTAACCAAATATCTAGAATATCTACGGCCAGTTCTAGTGGTCATAAAGTCAGTATCTAGAATAGTTTTAGATTCAAGGATTTCAGTTTCTTCTTCTAGCAAAGGAGGGTTTTCATAAATAGGATGTACAGGTAATTGGCCTCTAAAAGGTTGTAACAAACTAATATGAAAAGTGTTGTGGTAATTCTAGTTTAAATGCATTGCCATTGATTTTGTGAATGATCTTGAAAGGTCCATAAAATCTAGGAGCTAACTTTATAATAGGGTGTTTGTCAACACTTTGTAATCTTTGCTTTTTAATATGTAACCAAACATAATCATCAACTTTGAAATTCATAGCTTTTCTTTTCTTGTTGGCTTGTTTTGTATATGATTGCTGGGCTTTCGCAATCATATCTTTAACTCCATAAAAAATAGTAGCATGCATGTTAGCAATATCATCAGTAGCTTGAACTTTGTTTGACAAAGATGTAACATGTGTAGGTAATCTATATCCATCAATAATTTCAAATGGTGCTTTCTATGTAACTGTATGTGGTGTGTTATTATATGTAAACTGAAGTAAATATAAATGTGTATCCCATATTTGGGGTTTTGAAATTGTGTATGCAAAATATCTAAAATGGTACTATTAATAGCTTCTGTTTGCCCATTTGTTTCAAGATGAAATGCAGATGAAAAATCAATCTTTGTTCCTAAATTAGCAAACAAAGTAGTCTAAAAATTATTGCAGAATCTAGAATCACGGTAAAAAATAATAACTTTTGGCAAACCATGATTAGTGAAAACAGTTTTCAAGAACAATTGAGCAGCTTGAGATGCAGTTAACGTTTTCTTGCATGGAATGAAATATGCTTGTTTGCTAAACCTATCGACAATAGTCCAAATCATGTTATGATTAGCTTTAGCGTTAGGCAAACCAGTGATAAAATCCATTGAGACATGTTCCCATGGTCGTTCTGGAATTGGTAAAGGCATTAATAAACCATATTGTTTACCATGGTGTCATTTAACTCTTTAGCAAATTAAACATTCAGGTACAAAGTTAGATATATCAAATTCCATGTGTGGCCAATAAAAATCTTCAATTAGTGTACACAAAGTAGTAATTCATCTATGGCCTTAGTATGGGGGACAATGAATTTCATGCAAAACAAATGATCAAAATGGAATAGTTACACATAATCTTTTTTCATAGAACATAAATCCATCAGTATAAGACAATGAATCAATGGGAATCCAGTTATTTGCAACTAATTTATTCCAATCAGCTTGAAAACTAGGGTCTTGGTCATATGTATCTTTCATAGGGAGAAGAGAGTCAAAAGATATCACAGAGATATGGATAGTTGGTCTTCTACTTAAAGCATCGGCAACAACATTCTCTTTTTTGTATTCATATTGTATGAGTGGATGAAAACTTTGAATAAAAGCGGCCCATTTAATGTGTCGGTCAGATATTTGTGGTTGACTAAGGAGATGTTTAATGCTTTGTTGGTCAGTTTTGATCATGAATTCAGATCCCATTAAATACTGTTTCCATTGACGTAAAGCTTGTACCACAGCTAGCAATTCCTTATCATAGGTAGAATACTTAAGTTCAGAGGGTTTAAGTTTGCAGCTAGAGTAGGCTATGGGATGAGAATCTTGCATAAGGAATGCTCCTATTCCAGATCCACTAGCATCAATGACTACTAGGAAAAATGGTCTATTGAAGTCACGTAATTGCAATACAAGAGCATGAGTTAAAGTATGTTTCAGTAAATCAAAGGACTTTTGTTGATTGTTAGACCAATGATACACAATGCCTTTCTTTAATAATTTTGTCAAAGGTAATGGAAGCAATGAATAATTTCTCATAAATTTTCTATAAAAGCTAGCAAAACCTAAGAAAGAACGTAATTTGTGCACATTTTTAAGTGTTGGCCACTTCAAAATTGCTTCTATCTTTTTAGGGTCAACTTTAATAACTTCAAATGAAACAATATGTCCTAGGTATTCAATTTGTGTTTGGAAAAATTTACTCTTTTCAAGATTAGTATATAATTGATTCTCTTTCAATAATTTGAAAACCAAAGATAAATGGTCATAATGCTCGTTCTTATTCTTACTGCAAACCAATATGTCATCAAAGAAAATAATGACACAATACTGATGCATAAAAAATATGCGATTCATCATATGACTGAATGTGGCTGGTGCATTAGTTAAACAAAAAAGCATAACAAGGAATTCATAGTGTCCAAATTGTGTTCTAAATGTAGTTTTGAAAATATCAGATGTGTCCAATCGTACTTGATGGTATCCAGATTTAAGATCTATCTTGCTAAATATTGCAGATACTTGTAGTTTGTCCTTAAGATCATCTACCCTAGGAATCGGATATCTATTCTTAACAGTGATCTTATTTATGGCACGATAATCAATGCTCATTCTATAGGTATTGTTTTTCTTCTTCACTAATAGGATAGGTGCACCAAATGGAGAACTACTAGGTCTAATGAGTCCTCGGGTTAACAATTCTTCAATTTGGGCTTGAATTTCTTTCTGTTCAATTTGGTTATGTCTATATGGTGCTTTACATGGTGGTTGTGATTTAGGAATTAGGTCTATTTTGTGATCTTTGGGACGTATAGGTGGTAAGCCAGGTGGTAAGTCAGCAGACAGCAAAACAATCTTGAAATTGTGAAAGAAATCGTGCATGCCTAGGATACATCTGATTTTCTTTAGCTTCAATTTCATTCACCCATATTAAGTAGGATTTGCTACCTTTTCGTAATGCACGTTGTCGTACTGCTGCGCATCCGAGGTGTGGAATCCACCAAAAAGTTGTGTGTGTGGGATTTGATACTTTGTACATACTTAGTCGTTATGTTTGCTCTTTTATTCTACGCGGGTAATATAGTGAAGAGGGGTTTGGTGCAAGAGGAACTTATCCGTAATGTTCTGGTTGACATGTACATTAAATGTGACATGCTTGTAGAAGAACAGGGAGTTTTTGATAGATTGGTAACTCGAGATGCAGTCTCATGGGCTACACTTATTTCAGGATATGCCGATTATGGGCTTTGTGAGGAAGTACTAAACTATTTCAAAGAGATGCAGATCAAAGTACACTGGTGGATATGTATGCCAAATGTGGGAGCTTGCTTGATGTTCAGCACACGTTTGACTGCCTGCCACAATGCAATGAGTATTCTTGGAGTTCCCTTATCCTTGACTATGTTGACATGGGGGATATGACAGTAGTTTGGGGCATGCAATCTCGGTTGATCTCATCCACTGGCTATACCTTGATTATGCCATGGAGCCTAACCAGTGGTACGACATTCGGGGTGTTTGGACACGCTCTGCAACTTTCCTGGAAGATGGTACTCTAGTGATCATCTATACAGGATCTACTAATGAATCCGTACAAGTGCAGGTTGTAGCACTTCCTGAGGATTCTTCAGATTTCCTTCTCCAAAACTGGACCAAATATGCTGGGAATCCTGTTCTTGTGCCTCCCACAGGCATCCTTCCAATAAATTTCGGTGACACTACAACTGCTTGGGTCGGAGTTGATGGGTTATGGAGGTTGGGTATTGGATCTAAAGTTGACCAGATTGGCATTGCCATCATCTATCACAACTCTGACTTCATAAATTGGTCATTGCAAGAGCATTATCTGCATCAAGTAGAAGGCACTGGCAGTGGGAATGCCTGGATTTTATCCTATCCTAGTTTCAGGTGATTCTGCAGGTGTTGATACCTCCATTTATGGGGACACTGTGAAACATGTCCTTAAGGCCAGCATGGATAATACCAAGTTGGATTTCTATGTGATTGGGACTTACAATCACGATAATCACACGTTTACTCCTGATGATTTAACTCAAGACCTTGGACTTGGGTTGCGCTATGACTATGGCAAATTTAGCCTGGGGAAAGAAAAAAAAACAAAGCCACGGATGGCTATTTTGAAAAGAGGCTTTTTGGGGGGGAAAGAAAAAGCGACTTCGGATGGTGGAGGAGGAAGCTAGCTTCAACAGGTCTTGGGGACAACGTGCTAGAGATCAGGGGATCGAAAGGGGGAGCCTGGAGTAGGAAAGACAGCAATCTCTGAAGGGCTGGCTCAACGAATAGCTCAAGGAGATGTACCACAAGCATATGGGAAGGACTTAACAGAGATGGCCAGATAAGGGAAGCTAGATCCTGTAATTGGCAGAGATGATGAGATTAGGAGTTACATTCAAATCCTTTCTCGGAGGACTAAGAACAATCCAATTTTGATAGGGGAGCCGAAGGTGATAAAAAAAAGCTCGTGAGCTCAAACGACGATAGCAGAGGGAGACGAGGTCCCTTGACTTTTGGAAAAAGCTTTATGAGATACTGCTCGATGAACGTTGCAATGTCTTCTCCACCCTGCGGCAGCCAGTATTCCAGAAACTGAGCAACACAAGGAGGGAAGGGGAAGATCGAAAAGAAAAGGAGATTTAAAAAGGAAAGGAGGGGAAGATTGAGAAGACACAAAGGGGGTGTGATTGAATTTGGGAGGAAGAAGAAGAGAATTAGGCTTGACAAAGATGTTCCTCGGTGCTCTTCCTCGCAGGCCTGACAAGGCAAAGGCTTACAAGCAGCTCAACAAGCATCTCACCATTATCGGGACTTGGATCGCAATCATTCGTGTGGTTCCCTACGTCATGCACTTCCTCTCCAAAAAGGATTCTGATTAAGAGCTCAAGTTGGACTTCTGATCACAACGGTGGGGCGTAGGCAATCTGAGATTGGAAAAGAACTTTATGCAATGACTCAAAAAGAGAAGAAACTACTCTCTGAGGTTATTCCGAAGGCCATATCATCTCCATCAAGCTCAAGAGCGGGAAGCTCTATCGGGGAAGCAAAGTTCGATTTATGATAATTCCTGACATGCTAAAGAACGCACCCATGTTTGAGAGACTTAATGCAAAAATTCGGGGAAATGGAAGGCAGCTATTTTGGCCCTGAACTGGAGACACTACTTTCGTTCAGAGTCTCTCCAGTTCAGGGCTTTAAGTGAGATGTTCAGATTCAAATTATCAGAGGCGGAAGAACGAAAGTAGTGTCTATCTTTGATGTGGTAGTGGGTGATATTGTTCACCTCAACATTGGGAATCAAGTTCCCTGTGGGTTTATTGTTAAGTCTGAGGATCCATAGATCCATCCTTTGGTTGATGCTGCTGAATGGACAACGCTGAAATTTCTGTCTGTAGTTGATAACCAGATTGTGGATCCATAGATCCATCCTTTGGTTGATGCTGCTGAAAGGACAACACTGAAATTTCTGTCTATAGTTGATAACCAGATTTATATTGAAGGTTCCTATGTTGAAGGATGAATTCTATGCTCAGCTGAAAACTTGCTTTCAGTCCTATCATTGCTGCATAGATGAGGTCTCGTTGGGAGCTTGGCAGATCTATTGCTGCTCACAAATCCTCTCATCTTGCTTATTTGTATGATTGATCTTCTATCCTGAAATTAGTCAAGGTCCTTTGTGGTCACGACTTTACTTTCGAAAACCCTTCGACAACGTTTAGCCTGACAGGGTATGACTAAACAATGAAAAATTATCGAAAGTGTGCATACCATGCAATGTGATTTATTTTCCATTAGAATGAATCTTCATTGAATGAATGGAATAATCTATATCGGGATTGTATTAATGACGCCAAGGCATTTCTCAGATAATGTCACTAGATTGCAAAGGCACAACTAAGAAATTTCTACGTTCAACATAATCACCAATTTTAATTTCTAAGTCATGCACTTCTTGTGTCCCATTGTATCTAGTACCTAAGAATGCAGCCTTGATATGATAATGTGTAGAAACAATATGTAAATTCAATTCTTTGACCAATTTGGCAGAAATAAAGTCGTGTGTGCTCCCATCATCATGTAAAGCAGTCTTTTCTTTACCATGCACAAGACATTTCATCGTTAATAAAGAATGGGGATTTGGCATACCTGGTAAAGTATCTGAAGTAGTATCGATATCATCATCGTCTTCCGTGAAATCTGGCATTTCTTCATGTTCTTCATCTTCAATCACTCCCAAATAGTTGATGTGAACAGTTGGCTTTTTGGTTTGACAATTCACGGCTAGATGTCCAGGTTGATGACATTTGTAATAGACTATGGGTTTGGCTTTAGACACATTATTGGTAATAGCGAGAAGTTTAGGAATGTTGGGATTTGGCTGACTTAGGGTTTGGATTTGTGTTTGATGGTAAAGTAGGGGGTTGTGTCCAAGATTTACGGAATGAAGATGGAAGGAAACAATTTTGATTGAATCTTTGAAAATTTGAATTGAATTTTTTTGAACCAAAGTTACCATTAGTTTGAAATTGTTGTGATCACTTCTCTCATCCTTGAATTTTGTCTTTAGTGTCATGGGCCAATGAAATTGCATCTTCAAGAGTCATTGGCTTGAACATGTTCACCTCCGCATAAAAATGTCCAAGTAAGCCAGACATAAACTTGCGTTTATGGGTTGCCTCAGGTACATCTTCGAGCATTCGAAGTTGTAATAAAGCATTCCAAAAACACTCGGTATATTGTGAAATAGGCTCACGATCCCTTTGTTGCAGAAGATCCCATTGTTTGATTGCTTTTTCATGGAATTGGGGTGGAAGGAAATTCTGCAAAAAATTCTTTTGGAAAGTCTCCCAAGTAGTAGGACAATCAATGCTTTTGCGGACAATAGTCCACCATAAGGATGCTCTGTCCACTAGATGATTAGTGGCACAATTAATTTTGTCTTTCTCAGCATACTATTCTTCATGGAAATAATCATCAAATTGGCTGATAAAAGCAAGTATAGTCTTTCCATCGCGTGACCCATTGAAAGTACGAAATTTGAAATTTCTTTTACTTATCTTTGTTTCTTTCCGAATAGATTGCGCTTCAAGTATTGCATCGATCGTACGTCGTATAAGATCTTCAGATTACGGTCCATCTTAGTCGGTGGTAGATCGTTGCAGATTGGCCAATTGAGCTTGCAAAGTTTGACATGCTCTTCGTTCCTCTTGAAGCTGCATCATAATCAAATCCAGTTTTTGCTCCATCGTTGGTCCCGGTAAATCACCTTCAGCCATAAAGTCTTCCATGGTTTGATCGGACATACTGCAAAATTCCAAAAGACCTCACACACTCGAAATCTTGTTAGCGGGATGAGCATAGCTCAAAGTCGGGTTTACAATGCTTATTTTTTTTAAAAAAAAATGGCTTTTTGTAGTATTTCTTCTTTGCGGATGCGGAATTTGATATCACGGTCGTCTTCCAAGAAGATAATTTGTGCATGCAGACTGCGGGTAGCAATATGTTTATTGAAATTGAATTCTCTTAGTCCACAGGTGTGAACAGGGGCTTGCCAGAAGATTGAAGACGAATTCGTGTTTGATCCAGTGGGAATTGCCGCTATGGGAGATTTGAAAATTTATAAGGTTGAAGCTTTAAGCTTTAGGTAGTTAAAGCTTTAATTAATCGTTTTTTTTAATCAGGATGGCGACAACTTCTAAACGACATCGACAACAGGCAGTACGTCATGCTGCAGCGGATGTCTGAATTTGTGGAATTTAAGCTTTTTAGAAAGCTTATTAAGCTTTCTAATAAAACTTGATAAAAGTGACTTATATACTTCTCTCTGAGAAAAAAATGTTTTGCAAAGGAACTTCCCAAGTGGTCCTTCACCTATAGAGGCTGGTCCTTTGTGATCCAATAGTGTAGCAAGGGGTTCTTCACTGCCAAGAACACGCTGGTATTGACGGATTGCCACGATACTGACTGTAGAGCTCGATCATTCTAGGAGCTCTGCCTTCGCGCGAGATGGTAAGCGATTGGAAGCCCTTGATCTTAGCTTCGCTCTGATACCACTGATGCACATATCGGATGCTATATGCGTGCGTAGCGAGTGCCAAACATGTTTTTGTTTCAACAGCAGCCTTGAAAGTTTTGATGTGCTCAAATACATCACTATTTTCCTTCATGAAATATACCCATAACTTCCTTGAATAATAATCAATAAATGTAACAAAATACTTGCTGCCACCAAGAGATATGTTCTGTATAGGCCTCCAAACATGTGTATGCACAACATCAAGTATGCTCCTTCTCACATGTCTGTCATGCAAAAAGGCTGCCTTGCATGATTACCACGCTGACAGCATACACTTTATGAAAATTTTCAACTCTAAAAGCAGGTAATCCTATAACTAATCAATTGGACTGTATTAATTTCAACCTTTGTACATTTACATGTCCAATATATTTGTACCATATTTTAATGTCTACAACTACTCCTTTGTTTTTAAGCATAAATAGTAGCATTCATAGTAGAAATTCTAGCATCTAAGGTGAACATGCGACCAATTCTACTTCCTTTTGCGACCAATCTACACCTATCATTAAAGTCTTCTACAAAACAACCTTTTGAATTAAAGCAAACTTGCAACCCTTGCTCTATCATTTGGTTAATAGGCACTAAATTCTTTGTGATTGATGGCACATGAAATACATATGACAGACTCTTTGTTTGGCCATCATGTAAGGACAAGGGAACTTTCCAATGTGTGAAATTGGGTAGATTTTGTAAATCTTGTATCCCTCCAAACCATTCAGCATGATTGATCATATGATTAGATATACCTGAATCAACATACCATACATCATCATGCGTCCCCTTTCTTGTAATACCATTCATCATATGCTATATAACAAAAAAATGCTCAATTTTATCTTCATTCTGTCATAAAGACGATGCATGGTTTACTTACTGAAATTTAGCATTGTGAATATCATCCTTCTTAGCATAGCAATGGGTTGTAATATGATCTATTTTTCCATAATAATGACAAACAATATGAGAATTTTCAGAATCTTTGTTGTACCATCCACCTTTTTCTCTAGAGATTCACTGTCTCTAAAGTTTCAAAGGCATCCTGAAACTTGTATTTCATCGAATTGTTGATTTAACGTGTTTTGTTGATCATCATTAGCATGTCCCATACCACAATGTCTTGAAGAGAATCAGCCATGTTCCCTTCCTGAACTTGAGTAAAAATCTTGGACATGTTCACTACTTTTAGATGATTCACCCTGTATCTTGATCTCTTCAGTGATCATGAGAGAGACTAACTCATCAAAATCTAGAAATGGCTGTTATATAAATATAAAAGTGACAAATGATTTCTAGGCCTTCTCATTATTAAGGCCACCGAAAGTAGATAAAACTAAATCATTATTATTAGGCATTACATCAATTGCTGCTAAAGCATTTGCAATGCTCCTCACCTTCAAAATATACTCACTGATAGACATTTTTTCTTACTTCAAAGTATTCAACTCTTGCTTGAGTTGAATCTTTTGTGCCTTTGTATTTAATGAAAACATGTTCTCAAAAATTTCCCAAGCTATATGTGAAGTTTTTGCATTTCTGATATGCCTCAACATAGTATTATCAATGACTACAGATACTAATAAATCACCTTTTTATCCTTTGCATTCCATTCTTTCCATGCCTTTAACTCATCTACAGTTGCATGGTTACTCAGATGTGAATCATTTTGTTCACATGAGATGAACTCGTAAAGGCCTTTTCCAATAAGGAAGTTCGTCACATAAAACTTCTATGATGGGTAGTTGTTCTTGTCCAGCTTCTTAATGATGGGGTTTCCCTGTTCTCTGTCATTATCCCAAGAATGATACAAAACAACAAGTCTTCTATAACCTTTCACAACAAGTGCATAACATTACATTAAGCAGTCCTTTTTAATGACTGATCAATAATACATGTGATCTACATAGCTTCTTAATGATGGGGTTTCCATTGTTCTCTGCCATTATCCCAAGAATGATACAAAATAACAAGCAAGTCTTATGCAACCTTTCACAACAAGTGCATAGCAATACACCAAGCAACCTTTTTCACTGATAGCTCAACAATACATGTAATCTGCAACCTGTTTGTATATAAATCTTGTATTTTCTTCTTGGCAAATACCTCATAACTTACAAATTTGAAATTTGTAACATGTGCATCCACTTTCAGTTGGTACATCCGAAATCGTAGTATACCTTGAAACTATTGTTTTTTGCAACCTTGTGGCTCTAAAACAGGGCCTAAAACGACCTCATATGGCCAAAAAAGCATTGAAAAAACCCTTAAGGAAAAATTTACAAAATATGCAATGCTTTGCTCGCACATTGAATCTCACAACAATTTGAGATTTTCACTTTCCATTGCTTTCAGTGCCTCCACAGGCACTATCCACAAGAGAGAGTGGAAGAATGGGAGGGCTTCTTACCTACTGCTTGCTTGCTCGAATCCTTGCTTCTTCTCCTTCACTTCAACCATCAAAATCAACATCTCTTAGTGGCGCTGCTCTGATATCATATCAAGAATCACATGGTAGGGGGACTTTCTTGAGTTGCTGCACCAAACACATACCATCCAAACAAGAGGAAAGCTCACTCAAGAACACAATAAGAGAGATGGAGGCTAAAACATTTTCTTGTTGGTTTTTTATTATTCTTCCATACACAATACAATGTATAGAAAGTATAGATAAGATACAAAATAAAGCAAAGTGACCTATTAAATCAAACAATGCATAATTGACAATACTAATTGATTGATGCTATAACTATGCTAGTTGTAGGTAGGTGCAACAAACTAAATATAATAAGTGATAAGGCAATGGCCATGTGAGGATTATAATGACTATTGACGTGCTAACTGTAGATGTGTGGATCCATCTAGCTAAATAGTCCATCAGTAATGTCCGCACATGCTGAGCTTACCATCTCAACAATCTAAAAAATTCAATAAACTCATTAGAGAGGTGTTCTCCCTCCATCTGACCTCAAGCACTTAATAGATTTTTTTAATTTCAACAATAGTCTTGAAAGTTTTGAAGGGCCACTTCACTCTTTTCTTTCATGAAATATACTTAGAGTTTTCTAGAGTAATCATTAATGAATGTAATAAAATACTTACTACTACCAAGAGATTTTGGGTACAACTTCTTTGCAGATAGACTTTGCGTTTGCTTCTTGACAAACACCTCAAAACTTTTCAATTTGAAATATATAGCATGTCTACCTTAGAAAACTACTATTTGCAACTCTATGGAGCTAAAATGGGACCCAAAACGACCCAAGTTGGCAAAAAACATAGTGACAAGGCCTTAAAGGGGTTATTTATAGAATATACACCATTATGTTTACACACAAAATCTCATAATAATATAAGATTTTTGATTTGTCTTGCTCTTGGTGCCTCCTTAGGCACCATTTAAAGGAAAGAGAGAAAGAATAGGAGAGCTTTTTACTGTTGCTTGCTTAAATCTTTGCTCCTTCTCCTTCACTTCAACCTTCAAAACCCGCCTCTTTGAGTGGTGCCACGTTGATACCATGTCACAAATCAGATGGTAGGGGAACTTGCTTGAGCAACTACATTGAACAGACACAACACATATAAGAGGAATCTCACTCAAGAATGTAAGAGGAGAGATGGAGGCCAAAACATTTTCTTATTGGTCTTTTTTCCTTCTTCCTCTCACAATGCAATGTAAACAAAGTATATGTAAGATACAATATAAAGGAAAGCGGCTTACTAAGTCAAACAGCGCATAACTGACTATACGAATTAATTGACGCTATAATTATGCTAGTTGTAGGTAGGTGTAACTAATCAAAATTAATATGCGATAAGTATGTAGCCATGTGAGGATCATAATGACTATCGATGTGCTCAGTGTAGATGTGTAGACCCATCTAACTAGGCATTCCATCATTAATGTTTGCACATATCGATCTTGTCCTTTCAATATTGCATGCCTTGGAGCATGTCACTTCTTTTGTTTATTGGTAGTCAGGATGTAGATGCTATTACAAAGGAGCACGTGGCATAAAAAGGGGTAGCAACAACTCTAATGACAACAAGTATAGCTATGGGTGATGTTGTAATCATAGAAGCGTCTACTATTGTAATAGAGGCCATTCCTTCTACAGTGGGTATAGTTCTTATTTTTGGTAAAACAACTATGGGGCGAAGTTAAAGAATAACTTGTTGCTTGTGATCTTACTCCTTCGAACCTCTAGCCCATCAACTTGGATTCCCCTAGATGAGCTAGTGATCGTGAAAAATTTGATTGTGTGGAAAAAATTGGATATGAAGACCTAGCTAGTGCTCTTGAAGAGCACTAGTTGGGGTACTAAGTGGTCTCCGGACATCTTTCCATCCTAGTCACAGAAGTGTAGGTGAGTACCTCTTTAGGTAAAACCATGGCTATTGCAATGATTCTCACTCAATTGACTCCTTTCTTTGGTCTTTATGACACATTTTCCAAGGACTTCAACGTCGAATACAACCTCTATTGCTTGGAACATATTGCAAAAGGTCTCAAGCAATGATCGGCTATGCAATAGGAGTTGAAGGAAACATGGCAGAACAGATTACTCAAAGAGACACCATTAATATGCAAGAGCAAATGCACTATTAGCAAGGGGATCTTCATGGCATGGGAAATGTCTCTCCTAGCTTTCCAAGTTGCACAATTGGATTTTGTAGATCAAATACGGGACCAATCACATTTTGGATAGCTTGAGACAACCATGTTACGAGCTCAACTAGTGAGCCAAGAGGACGATGAAAGTTCTACTGTTATGCACCTAGAGTAGTTAGAGGAGTTCAACTAGTTGTTGCTTGCAGGAGATCATGGATGAGTAGGCAAAACTTTGTTTGACAGTTTCGTGTTGCCATGCAGGAGTCATGTGCTCAATTGCCTCTTCCTTGCCAAGGATGAGAAACTAGTTGTTGGTGCTCAGTCACAAGGTCAAGGACTTCTTTTGCTGAGTTTGATAGTTCCTTTGGCTTCGGATCCAACTCTTATGCTTGGTTTTGCTCCTATCTCCACCAAGTCTGAATTAGTATGCTTTGTTACCGTGGTTTTGCTCTTACCATGATCTAAGTGGATTTCATTCTAGAGGGTTCGAATGGACATTCCTTATCAAGTTTGACACCCCATTTTGGAACCCTTTGGATATAGCCCCATCCATCTACATCAGCCCTAACCATTGAAGATTTTGTGTGGATGCTAAATCTAAATGCAAAGTGCTGGAATGAACATGTGCATGAGTGGATGCATGTACTGGAGCAAGATGCCCTCTACTAGCACACAAACTTTGACATGGAGGCGAAGTATTTGCTAGAGCATATCTTGAAGCTCGTGAAGGATACACTTGACACTAAAATGTAAAATGCTCCCTTGGCCCTTTCATCCTCTACTTCTTCTAACCTAGTCCTAGTTCCAAAGGGGTCAAAAGGCTATTTGTCTCAGCAAGATAAATCATCTAATAAGGGGTCTAGCAAAGGAAAGAAGAAGGCTAAGCAGCAGGAAGATACATAACATGATGCTTAAGAGAAGTCTGCCAATGATGATCAATCGGACATCAAGCAATAGTGAAGTAGGCGAGACAAGAGTGGCAAACTGACTAGAGTAGAGATAATCACCACCCAACATCTCTTGCATATTAATGCTTTGGAGCAACAACAATATAAGCTTCTTAAACACACACATCATACAGATTGTTTGACAGAACTCATTCATGTTGATAGAGATCACTTGCTACAGATGGAGGTGTGGGAAGTGGTGCGATTTATAGAGACTTTGGCATCGGAGTTGGTCTCCTAAGATATCCATGAGCCATCTCTATGGAATCAGATTTCTTTGTGGATACAACATTGACATTTGAATTATCATCTATTCCATCGCTTCCACCTCATCCTTCTAGGCTACCTCCCATTGGTATTTGAGATGTTGTTCCCAACCAAGTTTCCATTGTTCTTGCTCCAGGTCCTACTCGTTTGCATTCTAGGCTACCTCCCATTGGTATTTGAGATGTTGTTCCCAACCAAGTTTCCATTGTTCTTGCTCTAGGTCCTACTCGTTTGCATTCTTTAGTCCTTGTTTCT
The DNA here is from genome assembly GCF_053477565.2 of Lygodium microphyllum. Taxonomy (NCBI): domain Eukaryota; kingdom Viridiplantae; phylum Streptophyta; class Polypodiopsida; order Schizaeales; family Lygodiaceae; genus Lygodium; species Lygodium microphyllum. Next base: position 132,448,837 of record NC_141139.1, on the reverse strand, counting down.
TGGTCCTGCTCCTTTCTTGGTGCCTCTTTGAGTGTGATATAACAATCAATTTGCTATGTTTCAATCTTCTTTCTCCTATATTGGGCATGGAACACTGTATTAGAGAATTTGGGAATTTCCAAAGTCCCGTTTTTAAATAAGTGATAAATATTTAACCACATGACTAAATCTCGATCCATATTTGAAAGTGGAATTTGCAAAGGTAGCTTATATAGTATTTAGGGTAGAATCCATCTTTAAGTAGGACAACAAGGTGGTCAAATAATAAAGGTATTGGGGATTCCCAAAGTGCATGGAAATTCCCAAATTCCCTAATATAGTGTTATGGTGACATTTGTAATTGGTGGCAATTTTTGTTGTTAGTAATTTCAACATGGTAGATGCCTTGGAGGATAGGAGAGGGGATAGGATCCTTGGTTCACGATGGAGTTTGGAAAATCCATAGATCTACACTACTACTCTAAGAGAAATAAGGTAGCAAGAGCTAGGGACTTCTCCATGAGTTACAAGTGTTATGTGGATGATTGGGGTTGTAACATAGGTGGCCTAGGTGGTATTAATCCTAGCATCACCATCTCTTGGACCATTCACAAGTTTAGTCAATTCATTTTGAGAGTTGAAGGACCCTACTCTAGTGTAAAGATTTTGGAGCACTTGTAACATGATGAAAATCTCAAAATAGCCAATCACACAAAACTGGGGACTAAACCTTTCTTAGCTAGACATGCAGCTAGAGACTTAGATGAGAACTCACAAGAAATCAGCTCCTTTAGAGAGGAGGCGATGAGGAGCAGACAAGGCCTTCTATAGGGGGATAGGTCTACTAGTTCATCACTACTGCACTCTAGAGGAGAAGAGACAATCTCATTAGAGATGGTAGTCGAGAGATGCATGTTGTCAAAGTAGAGATTAATGCCATGAAGAAAGCTAGATCAAAGTAGAGGTTTCACACGATAGTGTCCTTTTGGACTCAAAAGAGAGGGAGTTGAAGATTTTTTCTACATTTCAAGGTTTAGACACTCTAGATAAGGAGTGCAAAGGCTTACCAAAGTTGATAATTCTATAATACAAGACACTCAAAAGAAGATGCAAGTGGCTACAAAGTACTACATGGCCTTTTTGGGATCCACGACTAGACCCCTTTTGTTGTTGTTGTGTGTGTGCATGTAAAACAACCATAATTTAGTCAGGGGTTCTTGGAATTGAGCATTTGCATAGCTCCCCCTCGGGTGCTCCTAGTGTTGCATAACCTCTATCCAACCTAGTAGTTATTGCATATTGTAATGAAAATGCAGGCCTTATAAAGATGACCCCAAAACATACATAGGGCTGCTCATGTCACCCAAGCTTGTGTGGTATTAAGGGCAATCACCCCCAAAGTTTCATTGTTGTTAATCCTTTATCCATGCAAGCCCTTGGGAGAGACCGTGATCAACACACACACACACGCGCGCGCGCGTGCACGCACGCACACGCACACGCACACATAGAGCGAGAGAGAGAGAGAGAGAGAGAGAGAGAGAGAGAGAGAGAGAGAGAGAGAGAGAGAGAGAGAGAGAGAGAGAGAGAGAGAGAGAGAGAGAGAGAGAGAGAGAGAGAGAGAGAGAGAGAGAGAGAGAGAGCACGTGTGCGCATGTGTGTGTATTAGTATGGAAGCGCATCAAGAAGGTGATCGTTGACAAGATGAGCAAGAATTTGATCACTTTTTTCACAAAGAAGGAGCTTTAGAAGGCACTTCTTGCCTTGCACTCTAACAAGTGCCCAAGACATGACAGATTGGACAAGTCCTTCTTGAGCTATTGGGATTAGTACATGCTTCACACAACTTTTAAGGAGATAATCCACATTGCATTAACATGAATGTGACCTTTGAATAATATGAGAATACATGACTATTATATGATGGCCTTAAAAAAATACGAGGATGCATGATCAAATACATATATTAGCATGTTGGATTAAGCTATTGATCAGGAGAAAAATTCTTTCATACAAAACATTTATTTCATACAATAGAAATATTTCATACAAAAGAAAGTTTATTTGATATGAAAAAATATTTCCTTATAGATTTTGGAAATGTATGGTGTTTAGATATGTCTAATTGATCGTTTGACAGGTCGTTTAATTAGTTTTTGATCTTAGAAACTACAAAGACATTGTTGAATTTTATAAAAAATTTCAAAATAAAGTTTTATAAATATTAAAATTTAAATAATAAATAAGTCAAATATTTATGGTCTAAGATATTTAAATTACTAGTTTAACTAAGTTATTTTTAATTAGCTTTTAGTGATGTTAAAAATAAAATGGAGATTTAGCTAATATATTTTTAATTATTTAAAATATTAATTCAAAATACTATTTTAGTTTTAAAAAGTTCAAGTTTTAATTTTAACACCTATGAAATTACTAATTTAAATAAATGTAAAGTGAAAAAAAGAGGGCATAATAATAGCTTTATTTTGATGAGTTTATTATTCAAACAAACTTGTTTAGGATGAAAAATTTTGGGACTCTACATAGTAAATTTATTCTTATAATCCAGCGAATGTGAGAGAGAAGCTTAACTCTTTTTCCATGCTTGTGTTTATTAACTTATGGATGTGAAGCATCCTTGTGGATATATCTGATGCCAGGAGGCATATTCCACGGTGGATTCCGTGAGGTTTTACGGTGGATTCCGTAAACTTAGATGACCGGGGCTCATACGCGAAGAGGATTCTTTGTGCGAGAAGTTGATGGGGACGCCTGTCCTTTTCAGGCGTTTCATTAATTTAGTGTGTACATGGGTGATTCCATAGCGGGTGATTCCGCAAAATGCATATTAAATTAATAAACGTTTATGAGTTTAGAGTGCGCACTCGTAATAAATTAAGGTTAGGATTTATTTCTAACCAGTTGATTTATTTATGTAGCTGAAGACTGCTAGGTATTCACTTTTGTCGGTTTAATTGTGTTATTTTACTAACGATTGTGAATGCTTCAGTTGATGTGTAGAGATAGCAGCAGTGGCGGAGGAAAGCATTGGAGTCTAGCGGGTTTTCGACTCTTGGATTAGATTTTGATAGGCGCCACGCCTATATTTTGTTATGTCTATAGAGACATTGATTATTTATTATTATTTTGTATGCGCTTATGCGCCTGGATATGTTATTTCTATTTGGACATTGAGATTGGGCGTGCCAGATTCTATGGGCACCGTCCATTAGCTTTATTTTCCTATTTTTGGTAGAAAGCAAACTCAAAAGCTAAAAGCTTGTCATATTTTTGTAATTGGGCTATTTTTGAGCATAAAGATTGGAAATATACATTAAATACATGCTTTGTGAAGCGCTCACACAAGGCATGGGGGAGATTGAACCCAATTTGTCTCTTGTCTCATGTCGTGCTTGCTTTTACATGGGTTTTTGTGCTAAAAAGTAGAGTACTTTGTTCTTGGGGACCTTCCGGGATTCACCACGTGAGCTATATGCGTCCGATCTGCGCACCAGTGGTATCAGAGCGGAGCAGAGATCAAGGGCTTCCAATCGCTACCAATCTCGGGCGAAGGCGGAGCTCCAGGAACAAACGGCCTCTACAGTCAATCTCGTCGCGAACCGTCGATACAGGCAGACTTCTGGCGATCAAGAACCCCTATTTCCACTGTCAGATCGCGAAGGACCAATCTCTGTCGGCGGAGGACCACTCATACATGTTCTTCATCAAGTCGTTGCAAACAGAGATAAGATTTCTTCTTAATCAAGTTTAGTTTGACCTTAAAGCTTAGTCTTAAGCTTAAGAAGCTTTAAAAGCTTCAAATCGTCAAATCGTTTGGCAAGAGGAGGGTCCCGAAAATCACGCGCAGGCAAAAACGACCCCCTCCCCCCCCACGAAAATTCACGATGTGCTTCTTCCTTACTTAAGCTTATTAAGCTTAAGCTTAATTCATTAAGCTTAAGTCCCTCCATACTCTGCAAGTCAGTTAAGCCAAACAAAGTCAGTAACTCCGGGTCCTGCGCACCAGAAGACAAGTTCAGCAAGTCACTTGGAATCAAGTCCTGCAAGTTCTGCAAGTCGGCCTAAGTTCAGCAAATCAACAACCCTGCAAGTCTGCTAAGTCTGCAACTCTGCAAGTCAGACTAAATCAGAACTGACTAGTGCTTAAAACTCCTAGAAGACTTGTTCGTTTGCAAAAACTCTGAACTGGAAAGTTGTTCGCAGCAAGCTGTTTTACCTATCTACAAGTTCGTTGAAGTACTTTCAGCAAACGGAGACAGAAATATTTCAGAATTTCTGAAAATTGAAGAAGAAAATACCCAAAAAAAACATAGCCTTGTAACCCCAAATTTGAGCTACGCTCATCCCGCTAACTGATTTTGAGTGAGAAAGGTTTGTTGAGTTTTACAGGATGACTACCCCACATATGGATGATCCTATGGCTGAAGACGATCTACCCGAGCCTACCATGGAACAAAAGCTGGATCTTATCATGCTGCAATTGGAAGAAGAGCGAAGAGCTAGGCAAACCTTGCAAGCGCAATTGACAAAGCTACAAGGAGCGTCCACTGACAAAGAAGAACCCCAAGCTGAAGATCTGATTCGCCGTACCATCGACGCCACTCTTGAAGCACAAACCATTCGCAAGGAATCCAAGATAAGTAAACGAAGTTTCAAGTTTCGCACTTTCAATGGCATTAGAGAAGGAAAGACTGTTTTATCATTCATTAGCCAGTTTGATGACTATTTCCATGAGGAAACTTATCCCGAGAAAGATAGAATCAAGTGTGTTACTAATCATCTGATAGATAGAGCATCACTTTGGTGGACTGTAGTCCGCAAGAGTATAGAATGTCCTGCTACATGGGAAGATTTCAAGAAGAAGTTCATGCAAAATTTTCTTCCACCGCAATTTCATGAGAAGGCTATCAAGCAATGGGATTTACTTCAACAGCGCGATCGTGAGCCTATTCCACAGTATACAGAGCGTTTTTGGAATGCACTCTTACAGCTACGCATGCTTGAAGACGTACCAGAGACGACACATAAGCGGAAGTATATGTCTGGACTTCTTGGACATTACTACGCTGAGGTGAATATGTTCAAGCCTGCTACCCTTGAAGATGCCATCTCCTTAGCTCACGACACTGAAGATAAGTTACGTGGAAGAGATCGACGACCACAGCCATTCCAAGCAAACGGTAATTATGGATCTAAACAATTCAATTCCAATTTCAGAAGGTTTAATACAGGTCGTTTTTCATCACCATCTTTCCGCAAGAATTGGCCTAAACCACCTGCATTACCATCCACTGTTAATCCAAATCCTAAACCTATTCCACAAGCAAATCCAAATATACCCAGACTCCCAGCCATTGCAAATAATGTGACCAAAGCCAAGCCCATTGTATGCTACAAGTGTCACCAGCCAGGGCATCTCGCAGCAAATTGTCATTCAAAGAAGCCATCAGCACATATCAACTACCTTGGAGCTATGGACGAAGAAGAGCATGAGGATATGTCGGATTTCACTGAAGAAGAAGATGATCCTACTACTACTTCCGACACTTTACCAGGTATGCCTACTTTACATTCATTGTTGACTATGAAATGTATGGTGCATGGAAAAGAAAGAACTATATTGCATGATGACGGTAGTACCCATGACTTTATTTCAGCAAAATTGGTAAAGGAATTGAAATTGCATACAGTACCTACGCACTATCGCATAAAAGCCGCATTTTTAGGCACTAGGTACAATGGCACACAAGAAGTTCAAGATTTAGAAATTCAAATTGGTCCATATATTGAAAGAAGAAATTTCTTAGTTGTCCCATTACAGTCTAGCGACATTATTCTAGGAATGCCATGGAGACACCAACATAATCCCAATATAGATTATTCCACACACACAATGAATATAAATTTTCAAGGAAAATCTATTACATTATTTGGTATGCATGCATCTCATATGTTTCCACTGCTTTCACGTACTCAAGCAAAACGTGCACTACGCAAGAACACTAAATCATATCTCATTTGGGTGAATGAATTGCATGCAAAAGAAACTCATATGCACCCTAGGCATAATGAATTTCTTGCCTATTTTAAGGACTATTTTGCAGAAGACCTACCACCAGGTTTACCTCCATCACGACCAGAAGATCATAAGATTGACCTAATACCTGGCACACAACCACCTTGCAAAGCCCCATATAGGTACAATCAAATAGAGCAAAAAGAAATCCAGAGTCAAGTAGAAGAATTACTAAATAGAGGTTTAATTCGACCTAGCAGTTCTCCATTCGGTGCACTTGTGCTCCTAGTCAAGAAAAAGAATAATACTTATCGGATGTGTATTGACTACCGAGCATTAAACAAGATCACTGTAAAGAATAGGTATCCTATACCTAGAGTTGATGACCTTATGGACAAACTGCAAGGATCTTCTATATTTAGTAAAATTGACCTTAAATCTGGATATCATCAGGTGAGGTTAGATAGATCCGACATATTTAAGACTGCATTCAGGACACAGTTTAGCCATTACGAATTCTTAGTCATGCCATTTGGATTAACTAATGCTCCTGCTACTTTCAGTAGAATGATGAACCGTATTTTTCTAAAATATCAATATTGTGTGATTGTTTTCTTTGATGATATTTTAGTGTTCAGTCAAAGTGAAAAAGAGCATTATGAGCATTTATCATTAGTTTTTCAATTACTGAAAGAAAATCAATTGTTTGCAAATCCTGACAAGAGTGAATTCTTTAAGACAGAAATAGAATATCTAGGTCATATTGTATCAAAAGAAGGAATAAAAGTTGATCCTAAGAAAATTGATGCAATATTGCATTGGCCTATTCCTAAAAATGTACATGAATTACTCTCATTCCTTGGTCTTGCTAGTTTCTATAGGAAGTTTGTACGTAATTTCTCATTACTTGCTTTACCACTGACCAAACTTCTTAAGAAAGGCATTGTTTATCAATGGACTGAAAACCAGCAGAAATCCTTTGATTTACTCAAACGTGCATTGACCAATGCCCCTGTTCTACAATTGCCTGACTTTAACAGACCATTCTTTCTAGTTGTGACTGATGCTAGCGGATCAGGAATAGGAGCCGTGCTAATGCAAGACAACCATCCAATAGCATATTCTAGTTCTAAGCTGAAACCCTCTGAGCTTAAATATTCCACTTATGACAAGGAACTCTTAGCAGTTGTACAAGCATTAAAACAATGGAAGCATTATTTAATGGGTTCAGAATTCATGATAAAGACCGATCAGCAAAGCATTAGACATCTACTTAGCCAACCTCAAATTTCTGACCGTCATATCAAATGGGCTTCATTCATTCAAAGTTTCCATCCTATCATTCAATACCAACCTGGAAAAGAAAATGTAGTTGCTGATGCATTAAGTAGAAGACCTGCAATTCATAACATTTCTATCATATCTTTTGATTCTTTGATTGCTATGAAAGACACATATCACCAGGATATTACTTTTCATTCTGATTGGCAAAAATTAGTTCAAAATAATTTCATTCCTATTGATTCATTGTCATATAATGATGGATTCATGTTCTTTGAAAAGAGACTGTGTGTTACTATCCCATTCCGATCTTTTGTTTTGAATGAAATTCATTGTCCCCCATATCAAGGTCATAGAGGTATCATTTCTACATTACGCATGTTAACTGAAGATTTTTATTGGCCGCATATGGATGCAGATGTATCTAATTTTGTTTCTGAATGTCTGATTTGTCAAAGAATAAAAAGACATCATGGTAAACAGTATGGATTATTAATGCCTTTATCTATTCCATCTAAACCTTGGGAACATATATCTATGGATTTCATTACTGGCTTACCAAATACTAAATCTAACCATGACATGATTTGGACAATTGTAGATAGATTTAGTAAGCAAGCATATTTCATTGCATGTAAGAAAACTTTAACAGCATCACAAGCAGCACAGTTATTTTTGAAAACTGTTTTTACTAACCATGGATTGCCGAAAGTGATTATTTCAGATAGAGATTCTAGATTTTGTAATAATTTTTGGATTACACTGTTTGCAAATCTAGGCACAAAGATTGATTTCTCATCTGCATTTCATCCAGAAACAAATGGACAAACAGAAGCCACAAATAGCACTATTCTAGATCTTTTACGTGCATACACTATCTCTAAACCTCAGACATGGGATAATCATTTGCATTTATTACAGTTTGCTTACAATAATACACTGCACACATCTACAAAGAAAGCACCTTTTGAAGTTATTTATGGATATAGATTATCTACACCTGTTGCCTCTTTGTCTAATAGAATACAAAGTGCCGATGATATTGCTGTTATGCATAACACTATTTTTGATAAGGTCAAGGATATGATTGCTAAAGCCCAACAATCATATACCAAACAAGCCAACAAGAAAAGACAAGCCATGAATTTCAAAGTTGATGATTATGTTTGGCTTAGAATAGAAAAGCGTAGACTGCAAAGTGTAGATAGACATCCAGTTGTCAAATTAGCCCCTAGATTCTACGGACCATTTAGAATCATTCATAAGATTAATGACAATGCATTCAAGTTAGAACTGCCATCACATTGGAAAATTCATAATACATTTCATATTAGTTTATTGAGACCATTTAGAGGACAATTACATATCCACCCTGTCTATGAAAACCCACCTTTACTAGAAGAAGAGACTGAAATACTTGAACCAGAAGCCATTATAGACACTGACTACATGACCACTAGAACTGGCCGAAGGTACTCTAGATATCTCGTGAAATTTAAGAACCATCCTGTAGAGGAAGCACAATGGATGCACGCTAGAGACTTAAATGCTTTCCCCACTCTGTTAGCTCCACATTGAGCTAATAGCAATTGAGGTCAATTGCTATCCCACCCCGGGGGTATGATGCCAGGAGGCATATTCCACGGTGGATTCCGTGAGGTTTTACGGTGGATTCCGTAAACTTAGATGACCGGGGCTCATACGCGAAGAGGATTCTTTGTGCGAGAAGTTGATGGGGACGCCTGTCCTTTTCGGGCGTTTCATTAATTTAGTGTGTACATGGGTGATTCCATAGCGGGTGATTCCGCAAAATGCATATTAAATTAATAAACGTTTATGAGTTTAGAGTGCGCACTCGTAATAAATTAAGGTTAGGATTTATTTCTAACCAGTTGATTTATTTATGTAGCTGAAGACTGCTAGGTATTCACTTTTGTCGGTTTAATTGTGTTATTTTACTAACGATTGTGAATGCTTCAGTTGATATGTAGAGATAGCAGCAGTGGCGGAGGAAAGCATTGGAGTCTAGCGGGTTTTCGACTCTTGGATTAGATTTTGATAGGCGCCACGCCTATATTTTGTTATGTCTATAGAGACATCGATTATTTATTATTATTTTGTATGCGCTTATGCGCCTGGATATGTTATTTCTATTTGGACATTGAGATTGGGCGTGCCAGATTCTATGGGCACCGTCCATTAGCTTTATTTTCCTATTTTTGGTAGAAAGCAAACTCAAAAGCTAAAAGCTTGTCATATTTTTGTAATTGGGCTATTTTTGAGCATAAAGATTGGAAATATACATTAAATACATGCTTTGTGAAGCGCTCACACAAGGCATGGGGGAGATTGAACCCAATTTGTCTCTTGTCTCATGTCGTGCTTGCTTTTACATGGGTTTTTGTGCTAAAAAGTAGAGTACTTTGTTCTTGGGGACCTTCCGGGATTCACCACGTGAGCTATCTGCGTCCAATCTGCGCACCAATATCAAGACTTGTTGAGATGCAAATTGAAGGGAGAAGGCCAAATGGAAGCATGAGCAAGCAAAAGCAAGAGAGAAGCGAGCTATGGAGGATGAAGCACGAGAGCAAGAGAGAGAGACATAAGATGTGATAGTCACAATGTGTGACCGACCGGTCTCTTTCCACATTCAATAGTCATTGAAAGAATAAAGAATAAAGTGATAGTGATGGGCACCTGCTACCTGCAGTGTATAGGTGTGCAATCACGATATGTGTAGTAAATATAGGGTGGTGTAGGCACGTGCCTTCACCCCCAACAATCTTCCACTTAAAGGTGAATGTGCCTTGAGTAAGGAGAAAACAATGAAAAAGTGACAGTACAAATGTACATAAGCTACAACAAGATGAGGAATAGACATCATCTTATCCTACATCCATCATCTTCCTAAGGAAAGCAACTGCTGAGAGACTTTTAGTGAGTAGATCTATAGGATCCTTATTAGTCGAGATCTTGACTAGCTCAACTGACTTGTCTTCTACTACCTCCTTAATGAAGTGATATTGCACCTCAATGTTCTTTGTAGTCACATGGAAGTCGAGATTCTTGGCCAATTGAATAGCACTCATGGAATTCGAATGCAGCATAAGAGTAATAGTAATACCAAGGTCTGCCCAATCGTCCAATCCTTGCAAGCCCTAGTGGTTGCAATATACTCTGGCTTAGTAGTAGATAAGGTTTTTTCACATGGAAGACCGGATTGTTGGTTAACTGAATAGCACTCAATAGTAGTAGATAAGGTTTTCCCATGAAAGATCGAATTCTTGGCCAACTAAATAGTACTAATAGAATCCGAACGCAATGTAGGAATAATAGTAATACCAAGGTATCGATGGACCTAACCATAGGGCCTCCTTGCAAGTCTCAGTGGCTACAATATACTCTCCCTTAGTAGTAGATAAGGCCATGTATTTCTACACCATGGACATCTAAGAAACAACACCTTTAGCAAAAGTAAAGATATACCTAGAGGTGGACTTCCTACTATCTACATGTCCTGCATAGTTAGAGTCAGTGCAACCCACAACTGTAGTATCCAAGCCACCATAGAAAATACTCATATATGCAGTGTCTTTTAGGTATCTCATGATACCCTTCATGGTGTCCCAATTTTGTTGGCTAGGCATAGCCATATAACGTGCCGCAACTCCCACTATACATGCTATGTTAGTACAAGTGACTATCATAACATAAATCAAACTGCCCACTATGGATGAATAAGGGATCTTAGCCATCTTGACATTTTTCTCATTTGATTGGAGACAAATCGGCATGATTGGCCTTCACATGGGAAGCTAAAGAACAACTAATATGCTTAATATCTTGCATATGGAATCGCTCAAGCACCTTTTGCACATACACCTACTATGACAGGTAAAGGAGCCCCTTAGAGCAATCGCATGTGATGCACATACCAAGAATATGTGAGATTTGTTCCATGTTCTTAATCTCAAAGCTCTTCTTGAGCTGAGTCTTCAAAGCATCCAACTCATCATGAGCTCTCCCAATAATCAATATATCATTAACATAAAGTACCAAGATAATAAGATTGCCATCACGAGCCTTCTTTGTGTAAAGACACAGATCCATATCACGGTGAGTATATCATTGTGAACACATGAAATAATCAAACTTATGGTACTATTCCCTAAGTGCTTGCTTAAGGCCATAAAGGCTCTTTCTTGACTTGCACAATAGGTGTTCCAAGCTCTTTCCTATAAAGTCCTTAGGTTGCTACATATAGATATCCTCATGCAAGTCCCCATACAAAAAAGTTGTTTTCACATCCATCCAATAAAGGTCTAGATCTAATTGTGTAACCAAAGCCAAAACCAAGCATAGGGTTGTCATCTTGACTACATGAGAAAAAACTTCATCAAAGACAATACCATGCTCCTGCTTAAAATCCTTAGTAACCAATCTAGCTTTATGTACTGCCTTGGTTCGTCTAGAGTTACTCTTCAACTTATATACTGGCTTGGTTTATCTAGAGTTACTCTCCAACTTATACACCTACTTGCATAGCAATGCATGTTTCCCATTGGGAAAAGCGCCAAATTTTGTGTATGGGGTTTTGTAGTGAATCAAACTCAAATTATATAGCCCTCTCCCAAGAGTGACTATGATCTCTATGCATGGCCTCCTCATAAGTAAGGGGCTCATCAGAATTTTTCACTATAACATAGTCCCTGGAGGACGCAAATTGATCAAGCCGACGTCTATCTCCTCCAGTAGATTGTCTCAAAACAAGTTGTGGAGCATGTACATCTTGTCCAGTGTCATGATCATGGGCCATTGGAACATTAATTGCCTACAAGCTATCTAGTTGGCTAAAGGTGACATGAGGCTTCTCTTGAAAGATCACCTTGCATATCGCAACTACATGCTTAGGATGCTTGTGTATCTTCTCCTTATGGAAGACAACATCATGACTGTGGATGATCTTCTGAGCCTGCGGATCCCACATGCGGCAATAGTCCATCGCACATGCATCTCCCTGACCAAGAAAGATGCATTTCATTGACTTAGTATCCAACTTATTATTTTTGTTATTGGATACATGGTAGAAAGCCTCATATGCAAAGACTCTAATATGCACACATAAGGGAGGTTTTCCAGACCATACCTCCTCAACAGCCTGACAATCAATAGCAGTGCATGGGGATCTATTCGTAAAATAAATGGTAGTAGTAATTGCCTCATTCTAAAAATGCTGTGGTAAGTCTACTTAATTAAGCATATTGTGAAGTATTTCATAAATGGTCATGTTCATGCACTCAACAATACCATTCTGGGGTGGGGTGTATGGGATGGCCAATTGATGCTTAATGCCCCTCGCATCACAAAGCTTCTCAAATGCTTTAGAAACATACTCACCTTCATTGTCAGAGCTTGGGCATTTCAACCTATACTCAGGCTGATTCTCAACAAGAGCAAGCCAATGTTGAAAGGTAGATAAGACATCCAATTTTTGCTTAATAGGATATGCCTAGACCTTATGCAAATAATTATCAATGAATATAAAAAATTACTTTATGCCACCCAATGACTAATAGGGTATGGGACCACATACATCAAAGTGCATAAGAGCCAAAGGCTCACCCATGCACGTAATGCTAGACTTCTTATGAGACCGTGTGATTGCTTGCCATAAAGATAATGGTCACAAGAATTGAAACATTTGTAACCAAGAAGTGGAAGATACTACAAATGAGTAAGCATTTTCATTCCCTTTAAGGACATATGCCCAAGGCAATGATGCCATAAAGATACATGTGATATGTCAGCCACCATAACCAAAACATGGTCAAGGGATCTAGATACAAATAAAGGATAGAGATTACTAGCCTTGGCACCTAGAGAAAAAATAAGATTCAAGTAATCTTCAATGCAGAATCACCAAAAGATACAAATAATAGCCTACATCATCCAATTTTCTAGTAAATAGAAGGCTTTTGGTCAAAGCTGATACATGATATACATTACGTAGAGTAAAAGAGTTGTCTAAAGGAAACTATAGCCATACATCCCCAATGCCAAGTCATTTCCTAGTCTCAGAGAACCTTTCATACCGCGATAGGATAGAAACCAATCCCTATGTGGGTTAACATGAAAGGAAGCCCCAGAATCAAGTAGCCAATATTGAGAATATGTAGACGAAGCATTTGTCAACTAAGAAGCATCAAGAGAGGAAGTTGATAAGATGTACTCATGATCCGACTTAGGCTACACTACATTTATCTCTTCAATATTTACACTAGAATTACTAGGGATAATGCTACAATCATAGACTTTTCTTGCACTTTGCCCTTGCCTTTCTCTTTGCGCTTATTATCATGCATCTTATGGCACTGCGACCGAGTATGATCCAACTTCCCATAATAATGACATGTCAAAGAGGACTTACGATCACATGACTTATTGTGAGACTTCTCACAAGACTGAGACCTTTGTGAGTCTCTACCAGGATGGTCATTACTGCTCTTACTATCATGTCTGCCCCTAATAATCAATGCATGAGAAGTACGGGCTGCATCGACATTCTTTTAGTTTATCTCCTTTGTGAATAAAGCACCCTTAGTATCCTAGACTTTCAAGCCATTCTTAGGCATATTAGCACACATGATTGTACAAAAAGTATCCCATGACTCGGGAAGTGTCACAAGTAAGAACTAGAGATGTATGTTATCTTTGAACTCAATGCAAAGGTCCATAAGTTGTTTCAACCAATACATCTATGAAGTAGGACTTTCCTTGTCATAAAGATTGCATATTTTTTCCCATAATTTCCAGGCATTATCCTTAGGTGCAAGAACATTGAAATAAACTTGTTTAGACAATGATAATATAAGAGTGGATTTACATAGCTTATCCAACTCATCCCAATCATCCTGATCAGTGTCTTCGGGCCCAACACTTTTTGGTTTTCAATGGCCCAACCTACTTCTTTTGGACTAGTACCTACCATACTTGCATCTACCAATAGTTGAAATCGTGCCATCAAGCTTTTCAATATTGAAAATAGTACTATCATTCGAAGAACTAGCCATAATGATAATATACCAATGCAAAATACAAGAGAATGGGATGTTGTAAATGACTAACAAATCAGCCCCAAAAACTCAGCCAAAATAAGGGAAAAATAGGATGGAATGCTAAAATATAGAGTTGTCCACCACTGTAAGCAATAGATTTCCAAAGTACAATGTTTGCTCTCCAAGACAAGGTTGAAAACTATAATTACAGCACTACTATAGTAAATGTAGTAGTATGACTAAGACCACTGTGGGAAAATAATGAAAAAAAAACCAAGCCGCACTCTTAGGAATATCTAGGTAACAACCGAGATGTGTAAAAGCAACTAATAGTGAATATGCATACAATCAATACTAAAGTTTGTCTTAAACTCGAGTCAGTAAATAATACATCCCATAGACATAGACATCATGCATATAAGAGATCTCAAGTTCAAGTGCAAAGATCCATCAAATACACAATTGACTGAGCAAAGAGTAATGAAGTTCAATACATAACCAAGCAGCATATATACATCACTGAATCATGAGAGGTGTCGGGGTCCAAAGCATGTAAATCACATTAGCCCACTAGTAGGTGTAGCTGCATCCAAGAGTATTCAAGAGAGTATGTACATAAGGTAAGACTTCCACAGTCTCAGTAAACCAAGCTCGACTACATAGAAGATCCAAAGCTCAAATGCAAAATATCCAAGTAAATGTAAATAACTCAAATGCATGCCATTGAAGCATATATGGAGTGTAAAACAACAAAGCAAGGCTCATACATCAAGTACATAACATTCGGTGCCCAAAGACATCAGCCAATACATTTAGGAGCATGAAACCCAAATAAGTCTTCAAAGCCACAATTTCAATCACCAAAGCAATCGAAGCATATAGCCAAAGCTACAACACATCCAATGTAGCTCAAATCTGAGTAGTAAAGCATTCCATAATCATATTCAAGTCCAAGCATCATTGCTAAGCATTAATACCTTCAAGTGGCATACCCAAATGGCATCAAACTACAATAAGCATAACCTTCCCAGTTAAAAAGCTTGTTTCCCAAACAATGTATACCAGTAAATACTCTTGTCAAAACTGAGCCTATGCAAGTTCAAATGCATCTCGAAGGCACTTCAAGTCAATCCACAAATGATCTTAACATCAATGTATGAACGTATGAGCATAGATAAGCTCCAACAATGAGGGATATGGCTGTCCAAACTTGTATACAATAGGTCTATTGTAAATAATAGCAAATGACAAAGATAACACACTTCAAGAGTGTGTCAAAATGGAGCTAATCAGTGTGGAGTACAATGCCCAAGTTCCAAAGAGTGTCTAGGAGTTGGAGCAAGGGTGTAAATTGCCAGAGCAACATAGCAGCACAATAGGTGTAGCCTATGTTCTCATTGTTGGTGTTGCTAAGCCAAGGCTCACTTCATACTGCTTGAAGGGACTTGAGAAAGCTTCTTGACAAGTGGGAGTAAGTGGAAGCAAGTCAGGAGATTATAGATCTTAATGCATACCTCAAAGGGCTGAAGCCATGGCTGCCATAAAACTTGAGTTGTAGGTATTTGAATCTAGACTGAAGTTAATGATGAAGAAGCTCCTTGAATGGTTGACTCTGATACCAATTGAAGGGAGAAGCTTGAGTGGAAGCACAAGGAAGCGGAAGCAAGAGAGCAAGAGAGAGAGACACAAGATGTGGAAACTCCAACATTCACAATATGTGACCAGTCTTCCCTTATTCAATAGTCACTGAAAGAATAAATAATAAAGTGATAGTGATGGACACCCACCACCTGTAGTGTACAAGTGTGCACTCAGTGTGTGTGTAGTAAATATAGGGTGATGTAGGTATATGTATTTACCCCCAACAAAAATTGCACATATTTTCAAATAAATTGTATTCATAAGGATATATTAAAAGTTATAAAGTACAAAATTGAGAAAATAACTCATATACAAAAAGGATATGATTGCATAATTAAATTTTACATAGTTAAGATGTGAAATGCATGGTTGAGACGTAAACTAAATGAATGACTAATTAACTAATATAACATTAAGACACAAACTATATAGTGGAATAATTAACTCATACATGAATGCGACACAAATTACACAATGAAAATAATAACTCATATACAATTGAGAAAAAAATTCCATGATGATGGAACAATGAGGAAACAATTAACTTATATATGATTGAGATGCAAATTACATGATTGAGTAGAATCAACTCATACACACTTGAGATGAAAATCACATTGATAGAACAATGAACTCATATACAATTGAGATGCGAATTACATGACTGAGTAAAATTAACTCATGCACACTTGAAATGAAAATCTCATTGGTAGAGCAATAACTCATATATGATGGAGATACAAATTATATGATAAAGTGATCACCTCATATGCATTTCAGATGCAAAGCACACAATTGAAAATTAACTCATACATGATTGAGACCACAAAAATTAACCAATTAACATGTATTCTACAAGGTATATGGGGTAAGACTTTCAAATGCATAAATACAAAGTAACTAGATTATCTTGTGATTATACACTTTTAAAGTAAAGAATCTTATATATAATTTTTAGAAGGTAACTAGCTTGGAATTTACAAAAATGTCTAACACCAAAACATTTTAAGGGTCAACCTCATTAGCATTTCAAGGGCTAGTCTCATTCTTTAAATAAGCTTGTGAGGGCAAGCCTTAGTTGAGATTGCCAAGGGATTCTTCAAAGGAATCCCAATCATCATTTCTTTGTTAAATTTCTTATTTTTTAGCATAGCCTTCTCAATCTCGACAAAACATTTGAATCCAAAATTTGGGGTGTTTCATCTTTGTAATACAAGATAAGGCTTAAGATAACTAATACACTCTTGTATTAAAAATTTAAATATTGAATTCATGTCAAAATAATAGTAACTTATCAAACTGGACACTACAATTGTAAAACTATAATACTTTCTATTGAGTAAACATAATTGAAGACGCCAAGCTTTTAACCATTTGTATTTATGAGAATATATTTTACATCATTGTCCAAGCAAAGACCACTACAATCATAAAGCTAGCATGTTTCAACATATTTTGCTATTTGGTCAAGAAATTTATCGATGCCAAGACATCTTTGATGCTCTTCTCTATTCATAGGTAAGCCATAAATCCTCTCTATTCATAAGCTAAGCTACAAATCCTCTCTAATTGCTTTATAAAAATTTGCTCCATAGGAGTATACAATGCTTATGTACACTATATCCAATTGAGTAAATTTTCTTGTTTCATATAAAACGTGAGAGACTTTTCGTGAAGCATTTTGAGATCACATGCTCACGAAAATTACACAATATATTGTTTCATCCAATCATTAGTTCACTGGTGGTTAAGGAGAACACATATGTTACATGTCAGGCTCCATTGCCATATAACCATCACTGATCCCAGTGAGCATCCTCCTTGCTATTTTAGCAAAGTGAAACATGATGTTCATGATATGCAAATTTACAAGACATTAATGGTATTCACAAAGCCACACATCAAGGATAGAACATTCACTTGGACTTGTTCAAACCAATCATCTTGGGGCAATCCAACAAAGTTTTTGGAAGATATGACACTTGGACTTATATTAGATTGGCTACATCTATCAATGTTGGGTCTTAGAGCCATTCTAAAGATGAAATACAAGCATAGGATATCCCTTAGGATCATGCATGGCTAATCCCAAACAACATACAATGCCAAGACGGTGAAAGTTTATATGATGGTTGTTTTACACATTCAGTGCCTCCACTAAGAACAATACATTTTGGTTCTAAAACTATTTTGCAATTGAAGCCTCCTTTTGAAATCCTTTAGAATGAATTCTTACTACTTGAACCATCTTATCATCTTGTAGCCCAATGGGAAATTGTACATGCAAGATTTTCTCAAAATTTTGGTGCTTAGAGTAGGTACAATTCTTCACTTGTATAAGTGGGAGTCCTAGACTTCCCCACTTTCTTTGTTGTGAGAGCTTATCATGCATCAACTTTCCATGCCAATGCTTGCTTCACATGGCCCTATATGCTCTTCATGCACAAATTCCTCATTGTGGGGAAACTCTTCAACCATGATAAGACTTCTGTGATGCAAAGGTTGTGGATACTATTCAATTGCCTACTAAGATATGACTAGCCTTTGTTTCCTTTCAAAGGTTTTTGTTTGCTTACTAAGATAGGACAAGTCTTTGTTTGCCTTCCAAAGGTTTGCTACTAAAACTATAGCCTGTCTTTCACAACTAGAACAAAAGATTCAATCTATTCTAGGACCTTCTCTCTTTTAATATTCCCTCAAGCCTCATTTAAGAAGGTTTTGGATACTATTCAACTACCTACTAAGATAAGGCCAATTTGCTTTCCAAAGGTTTGCTACCAAAACTATAGCCTCTCTTTCGCAACTAGAACAAAAGATTCGATCTCTTCTAGGACCTTCTCTCTTTTAATATTTCCTAGCATCCATCAAGCCTTATTTAAGAACGTTTTGAGATTGGACTATAGGTGATCAATATAAAATTGTGTCAAATGGCCATCTCTTGGAATCTTTGAGCAACTACATACTCTATGAAATTCATGAATATGATTATTGCTACAAAAGTGGACTCCAAGTCTTCTTTATGTATGCTTGCTATTATTGTAATTACTATACTAGTGAAATGTTTTATTTCTACTTTCATGAGAGTAAAATGCATTTTCACTTTTTGCAACATGCGTGATAACACCTAAATATAAATACAAAGTTAACTTCTTTCCTTAAAACAATTTAATTTTTTGAATAAAGTAACTTTAAAATTTTAACTATTAATTATTTATATCTATTAAATAATCATGCAATGTAAATCATCCAAAATTTTGACAAGTTCTCAATGATTAGCTTCGTTACTTCGAGGTGATAATGAATTGCAACTATTCTAACATGCATAGGACTTAGGATAACAATCATTTAAATTCCTAGTGTACTAATTACTTATCAATGACCAATATATGTGGGTTCCCACACTATCAACGATATTATAGACATTGAAATTTATATCCTACACATTAGGTGCACAATCGTTATTCCTAATCCTAGAAAAATTTAGCCCAAGTATGTTGAAGTATGATTCAAGCTATACTGTGTAGCCCAAGTATGAAGACCAATTCCTTTGCTTTAAACTGCTTATTAGATTGTTGTGCAATGACTGACTAATCTTAGATGTACCCCTTGATGCTAGACATGATTGGCCTCACTCAAGACAAGTTTTGTTTGAAAGTGCAACAACTTAAACATATTCATGTTCTAGTAATCCACCACCTTTTATTATTTGAAGAAACATCTTTGCATTCTAAAAATTCATTGCTTTTGCTTATTCAAAGACTTTTGAGTGGTGGTTGTCAACTAGGTTATTCTCCCAACCATGAGGCACATCACTTCTTATTGGGTATGATTTAGATCATGCATTTAGCTAAGTGAAATGCCTCACTAAAAAAATTATTTAGTCAAGAGGAGATAGAAGCCCAACCAAGGCAAAGGTTGCTTGAAACGGTATTATTCAACCTAGAGGCAAAGGAGGCTTGGAAATCATACATACATATAACAAGAGTAGTCTTATTAGTTAAGCTCATGGTCATAAGTCTTCTGAGTGAGGAACCTTAAAACTAGTCTTGCAATTTGCCACAAAAGCGATTGCACTTTAGTGGCTAAAGTCCTATTTCACTATATTAGAAATAACATATACTTATGACAACAAATTTGAATGGAACTTTACTAATATTGTAAGATAATAGAACAAATGGTTTGGAACAAGTTTGAAGTGAATTCATTTTCTACAAAAATTGGATTTTCAAAAGTGAACCAAAATTAGCTTAAAAATTCAATGATAATATTTGGATCTCTTAAAAAGTTGATAATTTTTATCCATTAAATTTTTTTAAACAAGAATGCATAATGTAAATGTGGAAGTACATTCGCTAAGATTTTTACATTGATTAAAAAAACCTTGAGATGATTTTGATTAGAAGTACTAAATTTTTTTAACTTTTCTACAAAAATGGCTTTAAATGTGCGTATAAAAACATATACTTCCTAGCTTGTTTTGATCCGTTCTAATTTTTTTTCAACTACTATCTTATCTTAACCACATTTCCCTAAAACCATTTCTTCTTAATCTCTCATGGATGAGAAATGGGATCTTTTATAAGGGAGCCAAATTGCCATAAAAGTGAATTTTCTGCCACAAGATGTGCTAAAAACAAACTTTTATGAAGGATACAATCTACTATACCTATACTTTAGAATACCTAGCATTCACATGATTTTTCAAGAGATAAAAAACAAAGGCTTATGTAAGAGATCAAAGTCTAGCCATACTCTTTGACAAATATCTTATCTTCCATGAGGAGAATCTCCATGCATATTTGCATTTTTTATGGAAGATGAATTTTGCTTTTTAAGAACTACTATAAGAAATCTAGAGGCAAAGACTACAAGGTCTAAGGGGCACCAGAGTTATAGTAGAGATGATGACAAAGAGAATCCATTCCAATTTCAGGACAAATACAATCACTCTGAGACTTTGTTAGGTCTTTTCTCTAGACGAGACATCATTCTTGAGGTTACTGTGACTAGCAAATAAGAGAGGACAGTTGCCTCAAGAGAGAGGTCTTCCATCAGATAGAGTTCACAAGCTGCTCTAGATAGAGGTTTAGAGTAGTGGCACATTGGAGCAAATACCCCTTCAATGGAGGAAGACATACAAGGTACCACATAAATGGATGCATCTATTCAGACTCGTCTGAAACATTAGATGGCCAGTGCTTCACTCTTTATTATTAGTTTATAAATGGACAGAATGAAGATGACATCAGATGTGCCACTGAACATACATTCTCCATGAATAATGTGTCTTCTGTGTGGATCCCAAGGTTAGAATAAAGATACAGCTTGGAGCTGAAAATTCAGGAGTCCAGAAATGCCATCAAGCAGCACCACCCTTCCAGCTTTTCCAATCAAATGTGCGGACAGCTCTATCAACAACTGCAGTTGCAATGGCTAATGAAGCAGTGCAAGCTGGGGATGGAGCGTTTCGGACATTTAGCACTAGCCCTGCTTTGCCAACTTCAAACAGGAAGTTCCCAATAATCTTCCCATTGTTATCAATTGCAACAGCATGCACTCCGGACCAACCCTTCATCGTATGCTCGACCTGTAGGCTTGGACAGTATCTGCATGATTGAGAACCCCAGGAATTAATACAAATTTGGCTTATAACTATACCATTTAGATCATCAGATACTCAAAGGTCCTGATCAGACCAACAAAACAGAAAGAACAGGCAACCAAATCCTTTGCCATACATTACAGTTTCTTGCATTTAAAGAATCAGCATGTTAGTCAGAGTTAGCACCTCTGTGCTTCACCAACAAAAGCTCGAGTATTAATGTCACGCCAAACCTCCTGGAACACAACATCCATGTTTTTGAGTACCAGCTTCCATAGTCCTTCATTCAATCCAAACCTGACAGCATCCTTCAGATTGAAATTCCAGAAACTATATCCTTCTTTGGCCAAGGATAAAGCAGCATTGGGCCCTATAAGCACACGGCCATCAACTCTTGGTGTTAAGTGCACACCAACCATGGGAAACCTGAATGGAAAAACACAAATTAAAAACATATTTATTGATCTTTTTGATCTAATTTGCGCTGGGAACAGCAGGCACTTCTATTCCAACAATAATTTAACAACGTTTCAAGCAGTTTCTGAACCTCAGTTTCAAAGATCAAAATGTGAATTTGCAAGTTTTAACCATTGATATGAACTAGCAGAGATTCTTTGAGCAAGTAGTGAAACATCTGCAGAATCGACTTACACACCAGATGTTACATGAGCCATACCAGCATACAAAGAAACACAGGGACAGTCAAGCCCACCTCCCAGCAATAGAGCTAATACATGCTGAACCCCAAATGGCAGCATACCAGGCCAAGCTCCTGCCACAAAGACTAGTATGACTGATCCGAACTATTTCATGAAAGTGTTTCCCCATTAAGGCTATCCAGAAGCAAATTTTGTGGTAGTGGCATTCACCATGTGCTAGACACCCTCATAATCCAATCGCTGGCCTCTTAGTACAAATGAATCGATTATAGGGCTTTCAACAAGATCACTTCCTATCCCAAGGATTGATGATATTTAGCATAGGTTGTAGGGTCCTACTGTGCTCAACTGAATTAATATGAAGAATAAATATCAGGATCAGACCTGAGGATGCGCATAAAACAGCATTTCGGGCTACCTTTGCCTTATGTGAGTTTTTGGTTACGGCTTTTTGTTTGACCAATTCCTTCATCATCGACATCCAATGATAGTAGGGATAGTATGCTTGTTTTGTGAAGGTCCTGGGTCCTAACCATCCCTTTTTTTTTACTCTCCCGTCAGAGACACGGATACTCAATAGGACGAAAAATTATGTGAAACCCTTCCTCACAGCTAAAAAGCCCTTTAAAAAAAAAGTTGATTCCATCCGCCTTTGTAGGGCTTAGTAGGCCACTGGGCAGCCGACGTGCACCCTTTGTCCGATGCCCTATCCTCTCTGGGGTGATCACTGGGGCTCCCTTGGTAAAATAACCATCGCCTCTGTAGTCTTAGTAGGCCACTGGGCAGCTAACATGCACCCTTTGTCCGATACTTTGGTTACTTTGGGATGGGACGTCTTGGGGTAAAAGATAAGAAAAGGGGCTTGGCTGGCTTTCATTCTCGTGGCACTGTTGTTGGGCCTGAGAGGGGGTGTTGAGCTAAAAATGCATTAACTTTACTTAAACAGCCCCAAAACGTACTTAATTAATGAATCAAACTTGTTCTTTAAATAGAAATGTGTTCCTAGAGAGTGTTTGTGTCCCATAAGCACAATCCCACTTAGGAAGACCCAAACTTTCTATAAATAGGTATGCTGCCCTCCATTCAGTCCATCTCGTTTTTGCAGATTGCAACCATCAATCAACTCACACGTGGCAACCCTTCCAGCCTTGCAGTGCCCTAGCACCTTCTTCCAACTGTCGCCCACTATCTGGCATCTCCTTCCAGGCTGCGTTTGGCCTCGAACTGCCATCGCCAACCTCTCCACCATCATCTAGTGCTTGCATTTGATCTTCATCAGCCAGGCGTCAGTCTCCACACCCTCTAGCTGCCTGCGTTTGGGCCTCGCAACAATGTAGTTGCTCCTCCTCCATCTAGCGGCATCTTCTTGCTTGCGTTTGCACTCATCAAGAGCCGCCTGACATCACCACACCCTTCTACAACTGTCGCCTCTGTCTCCAGCAGCCTCTGGTGTCAGCGTTTTGCAGATTCCTCTCTCTTCACAGTTTGACTGGTAGTCACAGACTTTGGATCTGTATCCGGTGGACGTCACTCTTTGACACACTACTCTGCCCTTGAGTACCTATACACTCTTACATTCATTTGCAGTATTCATTCACTTCAGAGTTGTGTTCTTCTCTCACTTCTTATATTTGTGTTTGAGTTTTGAGTTTTGCGTTTAGGGTTTAAGTTTTGCTTTCTATGTTTGTGTTAATGTCTGTCTCTTTGTGTTTCTGTCGTGGTTGTACACTCTGTGTTTCCTCAATGCAAACCCTAGCAATTTTCTTCACACATTGGACAGTTGCGATCAAGTGTAACAAAATTTTGCTAATTACAGCTTGTCGTATGCTATAATTTCTAGATATTTACAGATTTCCAAGTTGTTCCAACTTTGATTCTTGCTTGTGTGTTTTTTTGAAACAGTGACATTTATCATGGCCAATCAAGGACAAAGTGATGTATTCACCAATGTATCCAAAGAGGATAGATTGGACAGCAATAACTATTCTCTATGGTCATTCATGATGAAGAATGTGCTGATTGCAAAAAAATCTTTGGGATTATTTTAGTGGTGAAAAAGTCTGTCCTAGAGTTATGGCTCTTGCAACACCTCTTCAAGGAGGATGTGGTCAAAGGCCAGCTCCAACTCACCCACTTCCCCAAAGATCAACTGCACAAAAGGCGTGGGACACGTGGGATGCTCAAGCATTGTCATTGATTACATTTGCAATTTAGTGGTCCATAATCCCACATATACGGTCTGTTGCTTTTTCACAAGAAGCATGGCTCACACTTGAGTAGATGTTTGCCGGAAAAAATGAGACATACATCTCTTTCTTGAAAAAGGAGCTTGAGAATGTGAAGATGGATGAAGGTGATGCCATGCAAGATCATCTTAACAAAATTCAGGACTTGGATGAGAAATTAATGAATGTAGATGAGTATTATTCTAATGCACAGATAATCTCTACTACTCTGAATTCCTTGCCACCCTCTTATTTGGCCTTTCACATGGCCTTAAATCTCACCATGAGAATTTCTCTACATCCACTTACCTTTCTTCAAATGGTTAGTTTACTCCTAGAAAAGAGCAAACAAGAAATAACAATGGGATGGATGTTGTAGCCTCTGAATAGGCTTTTATGTAGGGAGACAAAAGGGCAAGGGCAGCCAATCTAGAAATGCTCTGCAAAGTTCTGGAAGTTCAAGTACTTCACAGAGCAACAAGAAACAGGGGGCACGTAAGCCAAGAAAGGCAAGTGTCATTATTGTAAAAAGCCAGATCACTACATCATGGAATATAAAAAGTGCATTGCCAAGGAGAAGAAGAAGTCAAGGATGTTTGTTTCCGATGCACCTTCTACTGATACAGAGTCTACATCTTTTGTTGTTGACCGTGACTACTACTTTTACACTTGCAGTTATGATTCTTCTTGGGCTAATAGAGCATTTAGCTAGCACTTGGTTCTTTGACAATGGAGCTTCCAAAGCACATTACATCCTGCAAGGATTTGTTTTCCTCTATTATTGCAGCTCCTATTGGCAAATCTGTGCAATGTGCCAACAATGCATCCTACCATGTTAAAGGTGTTGGGGAGATTTCCTTGAAAGCCATTGATGCCTCTACTCTCCGCGTTTACAGGATGCAATATATGTGCCAAGGATAAAGAAGGATTTGTTGTCCATTTCTTCCTTAGCAAAGTGTGGTATGTAAGTCACATTTGATGATGACAAATGCATGGTCAAGGATAAAACATTCTTGACTTTAGTATTGATTGGCACATTATGTCATGGACTCTATGAGTTAGATGCTTATTCGATTGATCAATTGGTCTATTTGATATCTACTCTTACTCCTGCTATTCACAAGCAGAGTTATAGTATACTCGCATGGGGCATGTTAACTATGACAGTTTGATGCTTATGTAACGTACTTAGATGCTAAATGGCTTACTTCTTTTGAAAAGACCTCCTAAGCATATTAATGAGAGATGCATTTTAAGAAAAATACATCGGTTCTCTTTTCCTCTCATGATGTTGCTTTCAAGACAATAGCTAAGTTACAAATTGTGCATTTGGATGTATGTGGACCTATACAGACAAAGTCATTGGGTGGATATTATTATTTCGTCGCCTTCATTAATGACTTTACTCATTTTTGTTGGGTCTACTCATTGGTGAAAAAGTAAGAGATGCATGATGCATTTTTTGGCTTTTGTTACACTTATTGAAAATAAAACTAGTTGCAGGATTAAGACTCTCCATTCAGACCAAGAGGGGGAATATATGTCTTCCTTACTAAATAATACTTTGAAGCAGAAAGGCATTGCCCATTAGTATACTACTGCATATACTCCACAACAAGATGGGGTTGCAGAAAGAAAGAATCGGTCACTCATGGAGATGGCCAGATGTATGCTGAAAGCTAAGAATCTACCACATGGCTTTTGGATGGAAGCAATTATGTATGCTCGTTACATTTTGAACAAGTGCCCTACCAAGGCATTGAAAAACGTCACACCTTTTGAGGTTTGGAATAGCCGAAAACCTTCAATTGGCCACTTTCGTACTTTTGGGTGTCTTGCATATGCTCATATTCCCAAAGTACTAAGAAAGAAGTTGGACAACAAGGTTGTCAAATGTATTTTTGTAGGGTACAACAGTGAGAGCAAAGGATATAGACTATATAACCTTGCTTTCAAGAAAATCTTTGTCACTAGAAGGATGTTATTTTTTTATGAAAAACCAAAATTTTCTCTTGCTGGTTTTGACACATATCAAGCTGCAAATGATGTGTTTGAAAGGTTGTTGCCCATTTCTTTTGGTGATATAGCTAGAGTTTCAGTAAATGAATAAAATGTTCAACCAACTGCTCCATTAAGCAATGCAAAAATTCAACCTATGGCTGATTTAAATATTCAACAAGATGCTAAATTTGAGGTTCATCAAGAGCTTTGTACATAATCAGGAAGCCAAGCAAACGCCTAGATGGTACTTCCAAACTATGAAAGATAGTCATTTGGATGCTCCTATAGCTGGTCATACTAGAAGACAAGCACGTCTGTATGATTATGCTAATACAATGGAGTTTGTTATGGCAACACACACACTTGATGATGAGGAGCCTAATTATTTTAGAGGATGCACAACAGAGTGTGCATTGGATGGCAGCAATGCAAACTGAATTTGATTCTATTATGAAGAATCAAGCATGGAATCTAGTGACATCGCCTGTTGGAAAGAAAGCCATTGGTACTAAATGGGTCTATAAGTTGAAAAGGAAAGCAGATGGATCCATTGAAAAGTACAAAGCCAAGCTTCTAGCAAAAGGCTACACACAAAAGAAGGGCATTGATTATGAGGAGACATTTACTCCTACATCCCGTATGACTACCATTCAGTGTATGGTTGCTTTGGCTACCTATTATGGTTGAATTGTGCACTAGCTTAATATTAAAACTACATTTTTACATAGGGAACTTCAAGAAGAAGTGTATGTACAACAACCCATTGCTTTTGCCGTTTAGGGATCCGAACACTTCCTATGCAAGCTGAAAAAGGCTTTGTATGGTTTGAAGCAAGCTCCACGAGCTTGGTATGCAAAATTTGATGTTTTTTCTCAACCAAGGGTTCATTAGCAGCCCATCAGAGTCTACTCTTTACGTATGCAAAGAGAGGGGATCCTTGCTGGTCATTTGTCTTTATGTAGATGATCTTCTACTCACGAGACACATGCTAATCAAATTTCAGCATTCA
Organism: Lygodium microphyllum; assembly: GCF_053477565.2. NCBI lineage: Eukaryota > Viridiplantae > Streptophyta > Polypodiopsida > Schizaeales > Lygodiaceae > Lygodium > Lygodium microphyllum. The sequence goes on along the minus strand of NC_141139.1, from coordinate 132,421,348 downwards.
AGAAAAATTTGCAACAAACTTTTGGAATGTCAGATTTGGGGCCTTTGCATTGCTATTTGGGCATTCAATTTATCCATGATGCTAGAGGCATTGGATTTGTCTCAATCCAAATATACTGGTAAACTCCTTGAGAGATTTGTCTTCCAAGATTGCAAGCCAGTTAGCACATTGATGGAGACTAGACTCAAGTTTTCTTTGCATGATGACAGTGATCTATTTGACATTCATGCATATGCTCCAACAGTTGGATGTCTCATTTATTAATGCAACACAAGGCTAGATATTCACTTTGCAATTTCAGCCCTAAGCAGATATATACACAATCCACGTACATCACATTGACAAGCTGTTAAGTGTGTTTTTTGTTACTTGCGGGGTACTAGGACTCTTGGACTACTTTATGCCGAGGGGGGACCACTGCAATTACATGCTTGTGATTCAGATTGGGCTGGTGACTTTGATTCACGTCACTCTACAAGTGGAAACTATTTCTTTCTTGGCACATCTTGCATCTCTTGGCTTAGCAAGAAACAATCCATTGTTGCTACATCGTCTTGTGAAGCTGAATACAAGGCAGCTTTCACTACTATAGTTAAATGTATGGCTGAGACGCTTGTTGGCTGATCTTGATGTATCTGACACTCACGGAGCCTACTCCTTTGTTACAGTGACACGGAACCCAGTGTTTCATGCTGCATGCACGAAATACATAGAGATCCACTATCACTTTGTTAGAGAGAGGCTACATGCAGGAGATATCAGCTTTGTCTACTATCCTACCACTAACAATGTGGCAGACATCTTCACCAAAGCTCTTCCGCATGACAAATTTGAAGCATTCTGCAATGCTTTAAATTTGATCTCCTTTGGTGGATAATCCTTGTATCACTTAGGGTGTAGGTGCTATCTCTTGGAGTAGTAAGAAGCAAACCCCACAGTTGCCGTATCATCTACAACGGCGGGATATGGAGCAGCATCTTCTACTACATGAGACACTATGGCTTCAAAAGTTGTTAGGAGAGCTTGGCTATCCCCCTGATCCACCTCACAATCCTCCTCCATCACCTTCGGTATATGATCCTAGTGACCTAGTCTACAACGTGGAGGGAGATGCACATTAGTTGGAGTTCTATTTTGATGTGGGTTTTGAACCCCTAGCTGAAAGAGGACACACCTTTTTGAGCTAAAGAGCACATAAAGGGTGTAACTAACCATGGAGATGAAAACTTATACCAACATGTACATGTAAGAAGTGGTGGCTAAAGAAATAGAAGGACTGCCGCATATTCATCTTTCGTGAGAAGATACGTTGTACTTTGTAGAAGACATTCCATTGGCGGGAGATCTGCCTCTTCCATCCTAGGAGAAGATTGAGGGTACCAATCCCTTGCAGCCGATAAAATAGACCTTGAGGGAGATTTCTTTGGTGAAGACAAGTGACATCTAAGAATGTGTTCTTGCATGCTTTGGAATGCCAAGCTTTCAAGATAGGTGCAAGATACTCTTTACAAGAGCATCAGCTATGATACCAACCATCTGAAGAAATAGTGTGGCAAACACAAAGAAACACAAAATGTATGACAACATGAAGAATACAAAATGTAGGATTGCTAAAGGTAAATATGAACGATATAGTGAGGTGCCTCTAACCTCCATGTCTCAAGGTCTAGGGCAGAGGTGAATGAGAATGGTGTTAAGAGTGTCTCATACTCTGACAGATCCCAAAATGCAGTAGCAACAGTCCACCAAGGATGAAGATGATGTGAGGCAGAAGCAAAGGGAGTAGAGTGCACTATGCCCCATGTCAAAGATGATGTGAATCAGAGTGAAAATGCAGGAGTCCACACATGTGAGGATGTTGGCTGGTCACAACAGGTCAGATGGTGTTAGAGATGGTAGGGCAGCCTGCCTGCCACCTGGGATGAAAACCAGCTGGAAGCACTCCGAAAGGTGATGTTGGATGGGAAGCAGGTTGTTGATGATGTCGCAGGCCAGGTAGCAGCTAGAATAGTCCTCCACTGCTGTCAATGTTCTCCAGAGTCCACACATGCTAAAACAACAAACAGAGATGAAGGCATAAGCTGAAACAGACCAGCAGCAGCTCCAGATGGGGTATGGGCAGCGATCTGAGGGTAGATGGCTGAAAGCTTTAGGTAATGATGAATAATCCAGATGGAATGAATGGATGCCCACGACTAATTCTATTTATAGAGGATTTTGGCGCATTTATCCTACTGTTAAAAAATAAAGCCATTTATTTTTGGCAATCAGCACTAATTGCTTTTTTGGGCTGCTTTAAGGATAGGGATTAATGCACTAATAAAATTTAAGATTAGTATTAACCCTAATTTTAGTGGCTGAATAGACCCTCCCAATGAGAGGGCTACTGTAAAAGTAAATGAACAGCAGATTCAGAAGAAAGAAAATTTGCCCATGTGTGTGAGAGTGTAAAAGGGAAGAAGCAAAGATCATAGACAACAGCATTGTACAGATTAACTTCAATGCCTTTCACAGCTCATCAAATGTGCATTTTCTCTCTATCATTCCATTTATCAATACGTCCAAATTGATGCAATATTACATATTCTTGAGCAAGAATGGAGGGAGACAGAGAGAAAATCAAGGACCCAGGAAAATCGGTTTTGCTTATATCCATACTCACAACAACTTTACTAGAACTAAGCAGGCATAAGAGAATGCGAAGGGATGGTTAAGTAGTTGTAGTTTATGCTTTCAGTTAGAGAGGTGCTTTTGAGAGGAAATAGTTGATAATAGAAGTTTTCTCACAAATGCATGAAAGCTAAACAGCCACAAGACAATGTGTTTCAACTTCAATAATAACTGCAAATAGGCATGCTGGACAACTACAGGTTAAGAAATGCTGCACAGGATCAGTCATATCAGAAGACAGCTTCATGCACTGCTTTGATATAATGTATGCAATGCTGCGTTGAAGTAAGAAATACTGCATCTGAAATCACAAGATTCATACTTACTTGGGGTCAGGAACTGGGTATATATTACGAGTGATAATATTGCGATAATCTGTTTTCAATTCATGGTATGTCCCTCGGAAAGGAAGAACTGTAGGGCCTTTTGCACCACCTAGCATTGAAGATACATACATCACAATTAAGCTCTAAAGGAAGAGTTTCAAGTGGTTTGCAAGATAGTGAAATGTCTAAAATACCTGCCATGTGCCCAATATAGTCAGATTGAAGCCCTGCACACGTGATCAACCATCTTGATTTCACCACTTTCGACCCCTTCCCATGAACTTCAACACCTTTGGTCTCATCTGCTTCAATACCTATCACTTCAAACCTTGAAACACAAAAAACCTAGTTAGTGAAAACTAATTGCCACCCGCCCCTTGCACCACACCCCCCCCCCCCCCCCCCAAAAAAAAAGAGGCATGGGCGCGCGCAGGGGGGAGGAAGGTGTGTGTAATTCCTAAAATGATTTTAAAAGAAAGCCACATACCCAGAACATATTTGACCTCGGCCAGTTTCAAGAAACTCATCGGCATATGAAAGCCCCACTTTAGCATAATCTGTGATGCCGGTATTGGGTGAATGAAGTGCCTCAAGTGCTCTGACATTGGGTTCCAAATCAGTTATTTGCTTGGAGTTCAGGATCTCTAGTCCTTGCACTTTATTCATCTTAGCTGTCTTAAACAGGTCATGAAGGATTGGAATCTCAGTTTCTCTTGTGGCCACAATCAATTTTCCCACCCGCTTATAAGGTAAATTCTTCTTTTCACAATATTCATACATTTTCTTTGCTCCTTCCACACACAAGTTTGCCATGTCACTTCCAGGTTCGTAATAAATGCCTGCATGTATCACTCCACTGTAACAATTGTCAATAACTTCAGCTTATTAAACCACATATCTAACACCCTTTTCCAAGAACCTGGACTCTGAAATAGGACCTTTGAAACAAAATTGGAGGATACAGTTTAGAATAGCATTCAAGAACTCAAAATGACTCACCCTCAACTTTACAACCAAAATATCAAAGTCTCAGAGGGCAAAGAACATGTTTTCTTCGCTAAACAAATGTTAAGCTTGAATCCCAGCTATGTCACCATGGATGCAAGCAGGACTCCTTGTTCAATAAGAAAGGTGCATCCAAATCGAGATACTGTGTGTACAACTGTTTTCATGCACAACCTCTGCTATTTTATGTTCACTGTTAATGGTGAAGAATACTTGAAGGCTGCTATTAAGAAAAATATTTATATAACATGCGTCACCTGTGGATTTTGGATAAACCATTGAGAACCTTTCATTAAAGGGGAAGTGTTTGACTGAGAGGTACAGTACAAAACAGTAAACTGCCAACTACTGGAAGTTGATAGATGATAAGATGCATTCATATTGAAGTAAGCCATCATGAAACAGAACCATAATCACAACAGTAGAATGACCCAAATCCCCTTTACTGGAGAAGCCCAGTATTCCCTCAGGCAACTGTTGATATGCCAAGTATGATGTGCCAACTGGCATATCTTAAAGTGTGACACAAAGCTCATTCAAGATTCGTCTCCATTTTGTACCACTAGCATGCATGATAGAAAGCCTTAAAAATGCATAGGTACTGTAGAAGCAAATGAGTATATTCCTCTTTTGATTGCTTGTGCTCAGTGCAACTTTGGAGCAGCCTATCAAACTGGAGTGGCAGCAACATTCCTTGCCTGAAAACTGAGGTTTGAGACTCTACCTGAACAATGATAATTTTATCGCAGGAGTACACTACAAAGACAAGCAGGTTGGGCAATGCCTGGAGCACACAGCTTGCCCCAAAAGTACAAACATGGTCTATAGGTGTATAGGCAATCAGAGATAGCATTCATTATTTAGAACTTGAGGAGGATAGAGCTGGACAGTAGGGCAAAATGCAGTAGTATGGGCATTGACCAGTCAAAACACAGCTGAACTTGGTCAAAATGGAGACTGACATGGACACACACGGACAAGCAAGGTTGCCTTCAGCTTGGTAACAGATTGAACAGAAAAACAGAGCGAACAAAAAATGTAAATAGCAAGTGAATAAAGCTGTAATGCTGAAGCAACTTGGCGCTGCCCCAGCTCACCAGCTCCCTGTAGCATGTACATTTGGCTCCAACTCCCTTCGCACCTCAAATTTGTTTCAACCCAAAAGGGGAAAACACACCCACTCCACCAGCGACCTGCAAATTCTTCTCTACACAATGGAGAACACGGCTCCCATAGGCCATTACACACCCGTCTTGCATTAAAACAGCCCCAATGCTGTTACGCATGCATCACACTACACCAAAATGACTTCCTAAGATTTGGCAATACAAGGACTAGATCTAAGGTCATCTTTCCTTTAACTACTCAAATGCTGAAATTTCTATTGTTGTCCATCTAAAAGGAGCACCTGTATATTGCAAAGCATGCAATAGAGAAGCACTTTCAATGAAGTGTTGAATGTACCATCTATAAAGAACATAGTCCTAAGAAATTGTGGACCTCATGTACATTCTCAAAAGGTCAAGCAAGCACTTCATAGGTCTCAAGAGAAGCAAAAGAGGGCAGCTAATCGCAATAGACATGCATTAGACTTCGTAGAGGATAATTGGGTATTGCTACGTCTTGAAAAGGCAAGGCTGAAAAGGATGAAAGGCAAGGCGCATTCGTACCCTAAGTTGAATATGCATTACTATGGACCCTCCAAGGTGTTGGAAAAGTTAAGATTTGTCACATATAGTCTGAAATTGCCTCAGCCTTGGAAAATATGTAATGCTTTTCATGTGAGCCTCTTAAGACCTTTTCATGGAGAAGTGCCAAAGGATGTATCTATTGAAATTCAACAAAAGGTTGAGGAGATGGATGAGATTTTGGTACCCAAGTAGATCATAGCACATAAGGAAAAAAAGGTAAGAGGTAAAGTTTCCAAATGCTACTTAGTGAAATTTCAGAATTATTCAGCTACACACAAAATGGATGAAAGAGGGTCACATGGCAAACCACCCTCAATTGTTGCAGCTTCACCTCAATCCTTGACACATTTCAACTTGAGTCGACTTTAGATTGGGCTCCTTCAATAGTGAGAGGTCCAAAGTACCATGTAATGCTCAAGGGAGAGGAAGCACTTCCACTCCTCTAGTGGTGGATAACTCATGCATATAGTGGATCTCGGATGTATGCAAGTTGCATCCAAGATACCGATTGCTTACAATGTATTTGCCATGAGTTCACTATTCAATATACTAGGCATTGCAATTGATATGCAAATGAATAGTTTTTATCTCAGCTCTAAGGCTATACATTTGCATTTAATATTAATGGTTAAGATTTGTTAGACAACAATGCCATGTGATGTGGGAATCCATTCTAGAGGGGAACAACAACTAGAGAGAGGAAATTGGCCATCGTGAAGCAGCCAAGAACTAGCGCCAACTGACAAGAGGCTTCAAGCTGCAAGAAACAGCCCCAAGAGGCTATCAAACAGCAGGCAACGGCATTTGTGTGCTAGTCGCGGGTATGCGACAACATATTCTTGGGCTTGAGCAGTGGGCAACAACTAGTTGGGCTGTTTGGCAGTGGACAGCAGCTGATTGGAGCCATTTCTAGCAACGAAAAACAAAATGCTCTCTCCTCATCCATCTCTCAACTCATTCATTATTTCCTCCGCCATTCTCAACTATTCACAACCATTGAAGGTGGGCAACAGTGATAATTACTGTCAAAACCTTACTTTATAGAAAAATTTAGGATTTCTCAGCTGTATTGAAGACCATTCCTATTAATTGAAGCTCCAGTGATGAGAGTAGCAGCTGTAATTGAAGGATTTGCAGCTGCTCTAAATAGGAGTGCTCACCTACATTTAAGTCAACCCCGCATGCAAGTGATCACAGACCAATTTGTGCCCAAACTGTAGCCCAATCAAGGGGCAAATTGACTTTTGATGCTGTTGGTCATTTGTGACAGCCCGTTGTATTGAGATTTGAAGAGAGAGAACAGCCTATATCTCCATGTACTTCAAATTGGAGCAATAGACTCTAAAGAAATACCACAAGGGCTGCTAATTGTTGGGACCAATAGGGTACCATCTATCTAAGACTTAAGTGGTAAGGCGTTCATTTTAGATGTGTATTTATTGCTTGCTGTAATTTAAGTTAAATCAGGTCATCTACCACCTTGTCCAAGAAGGAAGGCTATTTTCATACACCCACAGCCAAATGCCCATAAATGTGATTTCTACCTCATGAAGTTCATCAATGGGCTAGTTGATGGGGTATTGCAAAAAAAACTGCACAAAAAATGGGTAAGCCTAAATCTGAAATTGTTGTTGTGGTGGTCTCTCTTCATATGCATGTGCTTGACAACCTATTTGTTTCAATCCCTTCAAGTAAGCAAGGCTTGTTTTGCACATAGCTATGTCCTCAAGTCAAAAGAATCACTAAGGGGATATTGCATTCGCTTACTACAAGATGGTGCACAATGAGGTTACTTTTAGTATCAAATATGTTATCTATAATACTGTTGAAGAATTATTGGCTTGTATCAAATGAAGCATGTCTGATGATTGGCTTGGTCACTTGTATTGTCTTTGCTTTTGCTTTATGTACATGTTACGTATAGTACTTATGAAGAATCACTACCTTATAGCAAAGGAAAAGGGTCTCCCAATCACCCTTGTCATTTTCTTTATGTATCAAAAGACATATTACATATAATCCTTTTGAAGAACCATTTATTTGTATCAAACAAATAGTCTCAAATTGTCTTTGTCTTTTGAGAAATTAGGTAGTGCCTAGAAATTTAAGACTTGGTGTGAAATTTCATTAATTAGTTGGAGTGAGGTAGCATGAAATTGTACTACATTTAATTGGTAATTAAGAAACAAGGAACAAATTTGAGAAGAAAAACAAATAGGGGCAAGGGCATTCAAATATTAGCCTTGGTAGTACTAAGAGAAAGGTCAAATCAATCTATGAATAACATTTTATTGCTTGTTCACAATGAAGTTGACTTTCAAGACTACATCTTGACACCCCTATGCCCCCACCTAGGCACACTTCCTTGGCTCATCATGCATTTTCTCAGCAAAGACCTACTGATGGAAGAATGCGATAGTCGCCACATCCTTAGTTTTTCCTTCTTTAGTCTTCCGTTGCATTCACTCATACACACCCTCATTGCATATCTTTCATTTAAAGTAGGGGAACGATTAAGGATGTGAACTAAAGTAGCCACAGCCCATAGACACTAAGGTGTCTAACAATACTCCATCATGGTACCGGCCATCTCAATCACACTGCGATTCTTCCGCTCCAAAATATCATTCTCCTGAGGAGTTTTTGTATTGGCAAACTCTTGGTGTATACCACGATCTGCACAAAACCGAGTAAACTCATTAGAAACAAATTCTCTACCCTTATCCGATCGTAAGGTCTTCAGCTTCCGCTCCAATCGGTTCTCCTCAAAGAGCAACCAATCCTTGAAGTTGGAGAAAGCCTCCAACTTCAGCTTCAAGAAATAGGCCCATGTCATTCTACTATAATCATCTACAATGAGCATAAGATAAAAACTCCCTCAAAGGGATTCCGTCCTCATCGGTCCACAAAGATCAGTAGAAACAAGCTCCAAGGGTGCTAAAGACCGCCTCGAAGCCTTGCTGGGAACAACATCACGAGTCTGCTTCCCACGGATGCAAGATACACAAGGCTGTTGACTCGCCACAATATCTGGCAAATCTCGAACAAGCTGGTCCTTAGACGCCTTCCAAAGGTATTCATAATTGAGGTGACCAAACCGAGCATGCCAAAGCTCAGACTGAGTTTGAGAGATAAGAAGAAGAGAAATCAAGGCAAAAGAAGACCGCAACTTGTAGACTCCATTCTCCTAATAACCTAAAGAAAGAACCGCTCTCAATCCTCGATCAAGAATACGAAAAGAAGCCACATCAAATTCAACCAAGAGGCCGAGGGCACAAATCTTGTGCACCGATAGAAGATGATACCTCAAAGCCGGCACATAAAGTACCTCAGATGCATGGGCACCACCTCGACCATCTAGAATAAGATTCATGTTGCCTCGTCCTTAAATAGGAATAGATGAACTATCTCCAATAAAAAGAATTTGACCCTGAGAAGGCTGCAAATGAGTAACCCTGAGAAGGCTGCAAATAAAAACCACTGAAGCGAGGCAGTAACTGAGAAAGAAGAGTTATCATCGTATCTTCAGAAGTCATCACCTTCCCTGTGTTTTGAACTTGCATTTGAAGCTGCCTTAGCTTGTTGATATGCTTCCGCATGGACGATGACTTGTTGACACTCATAGTCCTCATTTGCACTTCCAAAGAAAATCGCTTCATGACGGTCATCCAATTATACATCTGATCCAACTTCAACCATATCTCCCTAGCCACCGTCGAATGCTCTATATGAGAGAGAACAACTGTACTACATGAGAGGAATAAAAACGAGAGAATGCGAGCATTGAGTTTATCCCAATGTGCCTAAGCCTTTGCCAACTCTGCCTTCTCACTAGAAGAGAGTCTGGACTTGTCTCGCAAGGAAGGATGATGGATAGCCTCTTTAACAAGCTCCATGGGACTCCAATATGGCAAGCATCATGACCCACCAAATGCAGTAGTTTTTACCATCAAGCTTTTGATCTGAAGGAAGAGCCGGTAGGATGGGCACCTCCCGAGGTCCATGATCACCTGAAACTCTGTCTCAGCCTCAAAAGACATCTTCACCTACAATGTCTGCACGAAACACGAAAAGCAGCCCCCTCTAACTATGAAAATACAGCTTGCTAGGGCCGAGTTCACTTGTCCCATTCCTTCTTCACCCGCTGAAGGCGATGAAAAGGTAAAATCTGCCCTTGAAGGCCAAAAATGCAGCCTTCTTCCTTCTCTAACAGCAAAAAACCACCTGCTCACACTTGAACACTGAAAATGCAACCTAGTGTCGCACTGGAAACTCCTCTTCAGATAGATCCACCCTAGGTCAGTTCTTCAATGCTCTAATACCATGTCAAAGCGAAGCAATGTGGAAGCAAATGACCGTGACAAAGAGTGAACAGAGAGAGGAGAGAGAGAGAAAGAGAGAGAGAGAGAGAGAGACAATGAAACGCAGAAAATCCGCAGTGAAGAATGCTGCATAAGGATGCAGAATTATACATGGGTATAGAGAAAATATCTGCGTATGTCTCCACCTCGAGGATCTCAATCTCCGTCAGCCCCAAGAGCAATCTCCGCAATCAGCAGACTGAAATCTGTGAGAGACAATATACCAAGACTGCTAGAAACTCAAACCTATTTATAGGCTGGAAATAATGCCAATAATTGATCAAGTCGGCTGCATTAAATGCAGCCAACTGATGCAGTCCGACTGCTGCCATGTGGCAACCTGCCACGTGGCACCTACTAACATGGCGTCCAAGGAATGACTCTCAACAGGATTCCCCTCTCGAGGCTGATCATGCAGCATCTCTCTTGATGCTATCATGGCGGTGTCTTCTACCTTACTCTGCTAGTCAAGGTGCTTTATCCTCCTCTTCATCTATAACCATGATTCTTGGCACCCCATGGAGACCGAAAGCTTTGCTTCCTCCTTTGGCCTCAACATCTAGGTTGAGAGAGATTCCTACTCTTTCTCAATATTCTACAAGATTTGACACTTGTCTTCAACATCGGCCTCCCTTCCTTGTCGTATCTCTCCTTTGCATAGCATGATCATAATCATCTTTGTGCAAGGGCACTTGGGCAAGTGAACAATTTCCCATGATAAACACTATCCAAGTGGCACTTGTTGCATCTGCATTCTCGTCATGTAGCACACTGCTTTGTATCTCATTGTGCAAAGAACACCTAGGCAAATCCTAAGCTATCTTCACTGGCAATTCTTTACCACCACATCAACGTATTTCTTCACCCCTTTTCCCTCATCATCAACACCCTCAAGTGGTCAAGTTAGCTTATCTATTTTGTGATGCATTGAAGCTATTTTGTGATGCATTGAAGCTACCTACCCCTTTCTCCCCATGGGGCACAATTGCTTAAAAGGCAACAAACCATCTCTACTCTCCCACCCAAAAAAAAAAGAGGGTTCAAGGTGGTTCCATCCACCTATGTAGGTCCTAGTAGGCCACTAGGCAACCGACAAGCACTCTTTATCTAATGCCTTGGCCTATCTAGGGTGATCAGTTAGCGTCCCTTGGTAAGATAGCCATCACCTATATAGTCTTGGTAGACCATTGGGAAACTAAGATGCACTATTTGTCCGATACCCTAGCTACTTTGGGGTGAAATGCCTTGAGGTAAACCATGGGCTTGAGCTTTTCTTCTAGTCTCTTCTTGTTCCAGTTTTGGGCCTGAGAGAGGGTGTTGAGTTAAAAATTCATTACAAGTTAATTAGCTCTTTAAAATAACCCCAGAACATGTAAACTACCAAAAGTGTCATTAAACAAGGAGCCGTTTTTATACAAAGTTTCTGTCTCCCACATGTGAAACCCTAATTTGGAAAAATCCTTCTACGTCTATAAACAGACACGCTGTCGTGCCGCTACGCGCACACCGTGTAAAAAAAAATCTAGAGTGTGGCTTTCTTTTAGATTTAGAGAGCCAATGCCATTTTAGACACTAGTGTTAGTATCCATGGTTCAAAAATATTAGATTTTAGTCAACTTTTGATATTCTAGATATTATCTCTTGTGAAAATCCATAAAACTATAGACAACTTCTAGATTAGGAGGACATGTAAAAGAAAGCATATAGCTTTCAGCCAATTTGAGAGGATTTTATGTAAAAAAGGAGATTAGCGAAATTGCACGACGCGCGATCGCTATTTTCAAGCAGTGAACAGCACTCCGAAAGTGGGAGATAAAGGAGTGATCTGGCAAGATTCTGGCCCAGTGTCGTGGTATTTAACTTCCCTTTCGGAGTCATTGGAAGCATCAGATTAGCAATCTGAGCAGCATAGAGAAATGTATTATTTTGTACACATTTTTGTCTATTAGAGTTATATTTTCTCATAATACTAAAAGAAACTGATAGGCTTCATCTCTGTTAGTATTCTTCTATATTTTCTAATTCTTTTTTTGAAGTATTCTTCTACATCTTCAATCTCTTCGAACCCCTTCTCTTCCGTCTACTCCTCTCCTTGAATCTACCTTCACCCTGCTGTCACTTATCTTCAAGAACTTGGCTTGAAACCTTCAACCCTTCTCTTATCTCTACCATCTCTAAAGTCTAAGCTCTTAAACCCCCATACGTTCTTCTCTTGCCAAACCCCTGTGGTAACCTTCAACCCTACACGCAGCAACAACGCTGCCCATCATTTAGCCCTATCCTCTTGTGCAAGTTTCTCATCATTATCTTGCAAGTTTCGACCATCATCCTTCTTTCACTAGCTATCAAGTCCCCCAACCTACTACTACACGGTCTACACCTATCGCCCAACCTCCCACCACTAGTAGTGATCAGCTGCCATCATCTTCACGCAGTTAGATTGCTATGTTTACCGATTCCAACCCCAAAGACTACTACATTCTAGTTTCCAACTTGCTATCCTTCCGTTTTCAACACTAGCTTGATTTGTGTTTTCAATACTTTTCTTCATCATCCACCACTCTAGTGGTTACTACACTTAGAATCTATCTCCAATGGACAACACACATCGACACCTCCCTTAAATTGCTTCCACAAGAGCCACCGACTGTTGGACAGCTCTGCTCTTGAGCATTCTCTACATTCTCTTATTCATTTACAGCATTGATTCATTTGCTTCAGATTTCTCTTCTCTCTATTTGTGTTTGTGTTTTTTGCATTTTGAGTTTTGAGTTTGCATCTTGCATTTAGGGTTTGCATTTATTGTGTTACTATCTAAGTTATTGTGTTTTAGTTGTGTTCATACATTCTATGTTTTCTCAGTGCAAAACCTAGCATATCTTCACATTGAGAACCCAATCCGTGTAATGCAAGTAATAATGAGTACACATGCTAGGATGGCTCTTTACTTGGTCCTGTTTGGTCTCGAGCAATCATCGCCACAAACACTCCAACTCTACCTCAATCTCACATACACTCAAACACATAGTAAGACTTGATTCTTGTTGCTCCTTGAGATGGAACAAACAAAAGGAAAAAATGTGTTGTGGAGTATGAAGAATTGGAAGCCACAATCACATCTCAATCTTAATGGTGCTCCACTTCCACTCTATTGGTGATGCCTTTTGTGGCTTGTTGAGACACTTTTAATAATGTTTTTACAATTATGCAACCTAACTTAGTTGTTTTGTCAAAATTTGAAACATTTAATTGCCATGCCACCAATGGTGATGATCCAACTCAAGAAAAGAACAAACGACTACTACAAGCAAGCACCACAACAGCTTGACTATTGCCGACGATTGCCATGACTTGCACCTTCATGTTCTATTGATGCATACGTGATCCAACTTGCTTAATTTGGCATCATTAGCCACATGGCTCTCCCTATTAAATCATCAAGCCCTATTCAAGATCATCCAAACACAACTATTGTGCAGGCACATTAGAAATATTATTCACCTCACACTTGGGGTTAATAGGAGCCTACAATATTAAGGCCACCAAGAGATAGGCCATTAAACCCATATCATGCATAGATTACTTAAGTCGAGGCACAACATAATAGAGATATGGAGATAGTAGAGATGAGGACAACATCCACAATAGGGAAAAATATATATAGGAGCCCTTCTTGCCCCTATCCCCCTATATTATAGCCATTGTATGGAGTAAGTGATAGATTATTCATTATTCGCTGCTCATCATGATTGGATACTCTAGCAAGCTTGAAGTGGACTAGACATGGGATACATTTGACTTGAATTAGTTTCTTTTCAGCTTTTCTACGACACTCGAGATGAAGTTTCTATAGATCAATTTGTCTAATTTTTGCCTCTAGGAGACGTTAACCTCTATCTCTCTTTCTCTCTCTCTCTCTCAGAACATTACTCCTGCGTGATCGCTCCGGTCTTATAGGATTCAAGTAACTCTGCATCCGTAATACCGCATTCTATGCCAAAGATAAATCGATAAACACAAGGATAAAACGACAGACACAAGGATACGAAATATTTCTCGAGCATACCTGTTATGAGATGTCTGATGAGGCACAAGCCTCTTCTCCTTCTCGAGGACCACGACCGATGCTTTTGGGAATCGGGACACGATCTCGCGCGCGGTTGCGAGGCCAACGATCCCCCCTCCGATGATGGCAACATCGGTTTTATCGCCTTTCAGCGAGCCACGAGTCGAACTGTGTCCTTGTCCTTCAGCAGGCGTGTCGCTGATCGACCGCCTTTGCTCGACGGAAAGGCAAGGTCTCAAGAGAAGACCTCGCGAACAAGCAAGCTTCCGTAGTCTGACTGTCGCCGCCATTAATGGCGCTGCAAGGAGAAAGCTTGGAGATGGGATTTACGAGAAGGGGAAAATGGAGAATCAGGCAGGAGGGAGAGAGAGAGAGAGAGAGAGAGAGAGAGAGAGCGAGCGAGCGAGCGAGGAGGGAGGAGGGAATACTGGACTGTCCCAAAGTATAAAATTCGTGGCATGGCCAGCCTTTCGGCCTGCCACTCGTCATAGTCTACGAGTGCTTCGCGTTTGAAATGTCCCAAACCGTTAAAATTGAAATATTCAACAAAGGCCGTGGAAATTCAAATTGCGTATATTAATAGCTACAGGTTAAAAGGGCCACTCCTTCAAGACCTTGACTTTGTTGGATTGATCTATGCGATTCATGGTAAATCTCTAGGTTTATCATCACCCAAAGACTTCCCTATACTCCACAAAATAGAGAGGCATATTGCTAAGGGGTTTGTACCTCAAGTGGTTTGAGTGTGTGGGTGTGTGGGTTCAAACCTTGGATATACCTCCACAGTATCTTTCAAGCCTTCCAAGGTGTTCTTACCCAAAAACATGGGTGTGTGGGTTCAAACCTTGGATATACCTCCACGATATCTTTCATGTTTCAAGCCTTCCAAGGTGTTCTTACCCAAAAACAAAAAAAAAAAAAAAGGCGGCACACTTAAGGGACATGCAAAACAAATGTGAGCATTCTCAATGAGAAGGAAAACAAAACTCTTTGGTTTTTAAAACAAATAAGCCTTACACAACGGCACAATGGAGGGCCTTTCAAAAAGGCAAATAGATGCAAATTGTTAGAGGAATTTGATATTGTGTCTTGTGCAGATCATGTAGTCACTTCACCACAAGAATGTTGCATGTTATAGTTTTTTAATTGGCCCCCTCCATTTACTTATGGGCATCCTATGATTGACCCCTTTACCCTAGTAACAAGTTCTTTTCCAAATCAAAAATGAGACATCAAGAAGTCTATTGAGCTACACAAGTAGAGGTAGTTTGTATTTACCTACACATGTCTTAGCATAAGAGCACTAATCAATTCACTTAGGACCTATCTTATATTAGCTGAGATCAACAAAGCATCCTTCTTTTTTCTATAAATAAATGCAAAATTTGAAAGATGTTGTAAGGGATATATACATGATTCGAACTCACACACCCATGTACACACCCACATGCTCAAGCCATCAAGGCTACAACCCCATAAGCAAGTATCCGCATTTTTTAGGATAGTTTGTTAACCAAAGGAAGTTGATCACATGGCAACATCTCATTACTTTACTGACTAAAATCTGGCCTTTTTCTCCATCTTGCCAACTCTAAACTTGTATGCAGCCACTTCAAAGCTTTGCCACTGGTCCCACTTGTGCAAATATATCCACATGTGTGTGGTTGCATTGGTATTCACCTTGCATATAACTAAAGTAGCATAAGCAATATATGCAGTTTTTCTAATCAATTGTTTGCTTTGAACATACATGCTCTTTTAAGTGTGAAGTAAATTATCAATATTTATGTGTGTAAGAAGATGTACACATTGTCCATAGGATAAGTCAGCAACAACAATTATTCTGGCCAAGGATACAAGTAGTGGTTGCTATGTAGGAACAAGTCTTGCATGTGCATCTTCATTTGGGGTGCAATTTAAGAATACACAAGTTGTGTTTTTTCTATTGCTCATTCACCTTGGGCAAAGCTCAAGAGAAAGTGATAGCTATATTAGACTAAGCACTTAGAGTGTGCCTAATGGAAGTAAGAAAGAAGACAAAGACATTGAGAGCATATTATATAAAGATTTGAGCATACTATATAAAGAAGACAAAGACATTGAGAGCATACTTCCAGTGTGCCTAATAAAAGTAAGAAAGAAGACAAAGACATTGAGAGCATACTATATAAAGATTTGATAATATTAAGTCAAGGTAATCATGGAACAAGGTGACATAATCACACGGGCATACAAAGATAAGAGTGGTGATGTGGTTTTTTTTTTGGGGGGAGAGAGAGAGAGAGAGAGAGAGAGAGAGAGATTGAAACAAAATAGCACACTCCTACAAATCTATCTACCAAGCTCTATTAAAAGTTATGGAGCTCTCTCAAATTCAAAGCTCTTGATTTCTTTGAGTCATGTCCAACATAGTGTAGAACTCAAGAGTACATATCAACATGCTTGAGATTTTGCACTATGTTGACTTGCACAAGTCAATTGGCCTTACTTGTGTCTATGTTTAGAGATAAGATTCACATAAGGTGAGGGAAGAATCTAACCATAATAAGAACCATGCACTTCATGCTTAGGTTCTCCTAATGATTTGCATTGGCTATGCTGATGCTCCACCTCAGTTTTAGGTTGGTGGTTTGCACCATTATAAATATTAAACTATATCAATATATAAGAAAGAAAACGTTGCATCACACACACACACACACACACACACACACACACACACACACACACACACACACGTGTGTGTGTGTGTGTGTGTGGTGAGATACACACGCACATACATCCCTTATAAACATAACTGATATAAATAATTAATCATGCTAAGGTTTATTACATTATTTTTATATGTCGTAAATTATACATTAACATTCTATTAATGTTAGTATAATTAATGTGAATTATATATTATAATATATCATGTATATTAATGTTGGATTAATTAATTATATATAACATTATAATATATAATATATATTAGCATTAATGACATATTAAAACATATATAGTTATATAACATTCGATATAATTATAATATCATGTTAATTATGCTAACATCAATTTATAATGTTATAAGTAATGTAATACAATATAATAATTATGATTTTCTATTAATGTTAATAATTACTATATATAATATATTAAGATTGACATCTCTAACATTATACTATGTAATATATAATATATACTAATATTTTTTATTATATATTAACATTAATAAAATCATGTAATGAATATTAGCATAGCATTAACTTATAATATATAGTTAACATAATATAATGTAGTATATAAATATGTAGAATATAATAATTAACCAATAATGTTAATATGATTAATGTTGATAATATATTATAATATATAATACATTAATATTAAATTTACTTAACTTAATATAAAACGTGTAATTATTAGGCTAATTATATATAATGCAAAGAAATACAAAGATACTGTATATATTATACACTATATATCATATTATATCTTCGATACTTTATATTTCTCCACAGAGAGAGAGAGAGGGATTCTCACTCTCTCACTTGCATGCTCTCACTAGGACACACACACACACACACACACACACTCTCTCTCTCTCTCTCTCTCTCTCTCTCTCTCTCTCTCTCTCTCTCTCTCTCTCTCTCTCTCTCTCTCTCTCTCTCTCTCTCTCTCTCTCTCTCTCTCTCTCTCTCTCTCTCTCTCAACACTCTTGACCCTAGTCTCTATTTCACATGACACGTGGTGCTTTCTCTCGGCACTCCTAACTCCACCCCACTCTCTCTTTTTTGTAGCAACATGTGGTGATAGCAATTTCTTAATATATAGTATAGAATAAATGTGTGCATATACATTGTTCATGTATTTTATAATCTATGTGCATTTGAGCATATTTTATAGCATTATCTCACCATGTTCAATAAAAAAGAAATTCAACTCTCTTTTTATAGAATATGTATAAGTTGCATGAACACGTTCAACCATTAGAATTATCATCTCATCTCATATGTTCAATTAAAAAAGAAACTCCACTCTCTTTTTATAGTGTATGTGCATTTGTGAGTGTTTTTACAGTACGTATACATTGCATGTACATGTTCAACCTTTAAAATATCCTATCATTTTATATATTTAATTAAAAGAGAAATTCATATCTTCCTCTCTCTAGGAAAAGGGGAGAGAGAGAGAGAGAGAGAGAGAGAGAGACTTAGTGTGTGTGTGTTAAATTGAGATATATATATGATAGAAAATGAATATAACCCCCATTCACCTTTTAAGAAAAAACCCTCTTTATTTCTTGAATACTAAACTTCTCGTCTTTGTGACTTATAGGCTTGGAAGCCTTCTAGTTGATTTAGGATCCCCAAGGCAAAGCTATGAATAATATATAGAAGATATGGCAATGTTAGAGCTTTAACATGGTTAGGAGCTTCCACAAATCCTAAGAGGTTGTGTTGTGGGTCTAAAAGACTCTATCATCTCCCCCATGTGTTCATCTCTCCCTTTTCCACAACATTTGTAGGAAAGGCTTATTATTGAAGCCTTGTATCTCTTTGTGCCTTCATTTGTACTTTTAACCTTGATAATGATTTCAGTTCTCATTCTATTATTGTCATTCTCTCCCTTTTAAAGAGAACATAGTATTAATCCTTCAAGTTTAATGAGTTCTACATAATTTAACATTGATGTAAATAACTTGCAATGCAAACACAAACTCTATGATGAAGCTAATCCTACTTCAAATGTGTGATGTTGGGTCTTAAATGGCTTATCAAACACTCACACATACATATAATAGGCAAGACTTGCATAGGTTAAAGCTAATACATAATAGTCACATGTTTTGTATGCAGGATTGATGCTTCCTTACACAATGCATTCATATGTCATAAAGTACTTTTTTGTTATGAGATTACTTGGTCAATTTTATTAACATCATTCATGAGTAAATGCTTTCGTGTTTGTTTGTGTTAATAGATTTTCTAACAACATTTTTGATTCATAAGCAATTATATGTGTTAGGTTAATTCAATATGCGCATGTTTGGGTTTATTATCATAAAACCTAGGTCTTTGAATTCAAAATGGGCATGTTTAGGTTTATTAATGGTGGAAGAAGAAGAAGAAGAAGAAGAGGAGAGATGAGGGTGGAAGGGAATACTTTGGAATTTACCAAATATAAAATTTGGGACATGGCTAGCCTTTTGGCATGCCACCCATCATAGCCTAGGCATGCTTCGGTTTGAAATGTTCCAAAGTGTGTAAATTGAAATTAGACTTATAATAACTAGCCTAAAGGGGCCACTCCTTGAACACCTTAACTTTGTTGGATGAAACTTTATGATTAATGGAAAATCTTTAGGTTTACCATCACCAAAATGTAAAGGTATACTAGCAGAATAAGGAAAACAAATGTGAGCATTCTTGATGAAGGAATTTCACCATTTATGAGAAGGAAAAAGGAATCCTTTCATAGCAAATAAGCCTTATAAAGCAGCATTATCAAGGGCCTTTCAAATAGGAACAAGTATTTAGGCGAGAGATGTGTGTGCGTGCATGCGTGCGCGCGTGCCTCGCGCGCATGCGTGTGTGTGTGCACAAACACACGCACACGCATGCATGTGCATACACAAACACAAAGCTTAATATTCAATCCTATCAATCGATCGTCGGCTATCTCTATAAGTCAGGACAGGATGGCCTATTGTGGAGATGCGTATATGAGCATGAAATGCATGATGTGCTAACTAAAAAGCATAGTGGAATTGTGAGAGGACACTTTAGCAAGAGATACTACAACCCACAAGGTGCTTCAATCTCAATATTTATTTAAGTCATATCCAAAGTAGAGGTGAAGTCCTATCCAACATAGAGGAGAAGTCAATAGTACACATCCACGTGCTTGAGACTTTGCACTACATTAACTTGCACAAGTCAATTGATCTACACATTTCTACATCGTGGTAAGACTTAGATGAGGTGAGGGAAGAACCTAATCATAATAATAACATGGTAATGCTAGAGCTTTAACATGGCTGGAACCTTCCTGGAATCTACTACAAATCCCAAGAAGTTGTATTGAGGATCTAAAAGGCTCCCTCTTATCATCTCCCCCTACCTACTTGTCTCTCCCTTTTCTATGACATTTGTAGGAAAGAGTTACTATTTAAGCCTATCATGTGACTTGGTTAATTCCTTTACGCTTTGAACCTTGACAATCATTTGAATTCTCGTATTATTATCGTACCTTTCTGTCCCTTCAAAGAGTATAGAGAATTAATCTTTCAAGTTCAAAGACTTTTGTGTGATTCCACATTGATAAATGACTTGCAATGCAAACAAAAACTCTATTATGAGGCTAATCCTATTTCAAATGTGTGTTGTTAGGCCTTAAAAGACTTATCATATACTCATTTACACACAGCGGGCAAGGCTTGCATAAATCAAAGGTAATAAATATAAGCCTCATCATATCATTGTAAGTGTATGAAACATTGTTCTAAGTAAACAATTTTGTGTTTTTGGGTGATAGTCACTTATATTTTGTAGGTATGTTTGATGTTTTCTTGGACAATGCTTTGACATGTCATAAAGTTCTTTTTGGTCATGAGATTACCTTTTCAAGTTTGTTAACATCATGTCATGAAGTTCTTTTTGGTCATGAGATAACTTGTTCAAGTTTGCTAACATCATTCATTAGTAAACATATTTGTGTTTTTTTGGGATATTAGTTTTTCTAACTTCATTTTAAATTCACAAGCACATTACAAAGCATTGGGTTGATTCAATATGCACATGTTTGGTTTACCAAGTCATAACATAAATCTAGGTCTTTGAATTAGGAAAACAAAATCTATTATATAGCAAAAATAGTTCACCTTTGAAAATTGGTTCACCAACATTGCACATTATATTAAGCATATTCAAGGCCTCTATTTTAAAGAAGGCACATCATATACTAATTGAACTAGTCACATGAATAAGAGAATTACCCACACTTGGTCACGTGCTAAGCATGGTATTCATTTACACTTTACATCCTTCCTACCTACAAAAGCTCAAATTTTGCCATCATGCATGACTACTTTATTGCATGAAACTTGTAAGATAGTGGCCAACCCACATTCATCGTTGCACTTTCTAAAGTGCACTACATGCTAGAGTATATTGTCTTGATTATGCATGTGATGCTCACAGTTTTAGAACTACTTTGTGCATTACCCAATTATTTTACTCCACAAAGCACATATGATCGACAAAGGAAAAAGCAAGATAACCCAAGGGGAATCAATCCCCAAGCATAGTTGTTGTATGTGCCTATCGAGTTCCCTTTCTTTTAATGTGAAGCAAAGTAGGTGAATCAAATATTAAAATATATTTACAGCCATGTAAAAGCATTCCATCACTTTCATCCATACTCCTAAAACCACACCCACGTTGCCAAAATAAATGAGGATGAGAGCACATGGGACACAAGGGATAAATCCCTTAAAACTTTAAAACTATCTTTGGTTGGTAATTTTCTAGAGAATAGCTTGCAAAAAGCAACATTAAGTTCAACAGAGGGGGTATTCTTCCAAACCCTTTTGCAGTCATACTCTAATCTTTTCCATGGAGTATTAGGAAATTCTTTCTTCTAATATTCCTTCATCTTCACAATGAGTCCACTCTAACTTTTTCCAAAAATCGTTTCCAATCCTTAGCTTCAAGACTAATTTACTCCCTTTATTAACAAAGAATTTAAGCAAATGGGCTTTCCGTGTAACAAAAGAAGTGGGCCAGTCATTCCTTCGAGTGAGCACTTGCTATAAACAAGCTACTTATCATTCTTTCAATTTGAATTATCTCATAACTTCATCATAGACTTTAAACTCTAACTTGTTCTCATCCCACATATCAATCCACTCATGCATAGTTTTGCAAATGTGGCAATTTTTGCTATGGGTGTTACATCATCACTAAAAGCAAATGAAAGGTCTGAACAGCTTGCAACAAATATGGATCAATCGTCCTACCAAAATTCATAGACGATTGCCTCTCCTTAAGGAGATTGTGCTAATCCAAGACAAGAGCTTTAACCACCTTTGACTCTAGAAACTTGATAGGGTATCCATAGCAAGAAATATATATCTCCACTCTAATTGATCCCTCACACACACACACACACACACACACACACACACACACACGCACGCACGCACGCACGCACGCACGCACGCACGCACGCACACACACACACACACACACACACACACACACACACACACTCACTCACTCACTCACTCACTCACTCACTCAAAATTTAGCTTTAGCTAGCCATTTCCTCAAGATGCAAGCCCAAGGATGAAGGCTCTCAATGTTTTTAAGGGAGTAATATGAAAGCCTCTCACTACTAAGTCCCAGATCTTCAACTCTACTATGATCATTCTTCTTAGCAGTTGTGAGGATGTCTTAGGAAGTAACATGCAGTATTTAAGATGACCCAAAGCTGAATACAAAGTCTCAATATAGTTTCTCTACTTAATTCCATATATTCTTAGAGAACAAGAAGGTTATAGAGATAAAGGATATTGAAGTGCCCAAAATACTATTTGCAATTACTGTCTTACTAAGAATGCTAGTAGAAATAGACTCAAGGGTGTGTACAATGGCATGAGGTGTGGACAAGCATTAGGTTTGTACAATACCATGAGCTGTATAGAACGGCATGAGCTATGGATAACCATTAGGGTGCTATGATCTCCCTCTCTTTTAGTAAGAAGCAAAGTGTGGTCATAAGAATCAATGACAACAACTAAGGAGGGACAACCAATAAATAGGTTGAATAAATACAAAAAATGATTAGGTTAGTTAGCATTAAGAAGGGAAAACCAATAAATAGGTTGAATAAATACAAATAAATGATTAGGTTGGAAGGAGGGACAACCAATAAATAGGTTGAATAAATACAAATAAATGATTAGGTTGGCTAGCATTAAGGAGAGAGGGAGTTGTTGCTGATGCTGTTGATGCTGCTCTGATGCTATTGTTGTTGTTGCTGTTGTTGCTGCTGCTATTGCTTCTTCTTCTTCTTCTTCTTCTTCTCATGCTCTTTCTATCATGTCGCTAGTTTCTTATAATCCTTATAGATATACCCCTTCTTACCACAATAGTAGCACTAACTTTTCTTCTTCTACTACTTGTCACCCTTTTTAAAGAAATAAAAGCATCCAAATTTTGGTGCAAGATTGAGATGGTAACCTCCCCTATAATGCAAACCATCCTTATGCTCAAGCATCATTAAGGTCATATGATTGAAATTATCAAAATTTGTTGATGTCAGAGTTCATAAGGCATTGGCAATACCATCAAATTCTAGAAGTAGCTTGTAGAGTATAGACACCATAAGATATGGCTTGAAGGAGGGTAGATTGAATGTAGAGAATTTGATCCTAGATTTGTGTCACTTAGAAGAAATGGTTGAATCACATTAGTCGCCCCAAACCAAATAGTCTCAATTGATGATATAGAGTAACAACTCTCATGGTTGAGACATTTTCCCAATAGAGGATTGCTTCCTCAATCGTCTTCATCCCAATCTAATGGAAGAGGAGATGGCTTTCAAGGATGCAATGAAAATCCTAAAACGATGTACCAAATTTGCTTCTACATAAACCAAGCTTTCATTACCACACTCCAAGTTAGATAGTCATGTCATTTAAGCTTGCCATTTGTGATATAGCATGGAGGAACCACAGTAGATGAGATGCAGAGAAGATAAGGTGTTTGAGAGAGGATAGGCACTTAGAATGAACAACCCAATAATAGGAGTTTGAGTAATTCAAGGAAAGAAATTAGTTTAGATCGAGGATGAGAGAGAAGAAGCATGTGAAGTGGTGTAGTGTACAAAGGCACAACAATCAACACATGTAGTGCTTTCCTTGAGCATGCCAATCAAGCTATAGGAAAAAGCTAATGCCTAAAGAGAAAAAAAGTCATTAATTGTACAAAAGATAAAGATGTTAGCAACTTAGTCAAAACTGATGGCTAGATAGCGAAAACCTAGGTTGCAATAGACAAAAACACAAGGTCAACATTGAGAACATGGGGCAAATTAGGCTACCGGTTGTTCAAAATTGCCACCAAGTTGTGAAAGTTGACACCCAAGCCAAGCAATCAAGATAGTAGCAAAACACAAACTTTAGAGTAGTCAAGAAGTGCAAATAGACTTGAATTTAAAGTTAGAAATAGCAAGCAATACTAGAACAAAGAGACTTGGGCTCTAATACCATGTTAGAATGGTGTGGAGCAACAAAAAAAGGAGGTGGAGCTAATACAATTGCTATAAACACAAAGAATTGAAGAGACCATAAGAACACTTATGTTTCCTCTTAGATTATGGTTTCTTTATTCTACTTGGGAAACATTATAGCTCTTGGAATTTCAAATGTATCTAATTTTGTCTCATAGGCCAATTTGGCCTTTTGTAGACATTAGTGCAACTCTGTGTGTGTGTGCATGTGCGTCTGTGTGTAGTGATATAGATTGTACATGCACACAACCCCCCATGACCTCTCGGTATGAAGATAGTGAGCATAGTGCCACTTCTTGCATGTGGCAGTAGAGGGACTTATTGTCAAGCCAACATATATGGATGTACACCTCTCCCATGGGGTACATAGTGCATGGAGATTTCATTACCCTTTTTTGAGATGGATTTGAGCCTCTATGTAGGGTGATAGAGTACAAGATCGAAGATGTGTGGGGCTATTTTTACTGGAGCTTTAGAGGCATAGAGAGAAACTTTTGAGAAGCAAGAGAGAGATATAGGTAGAGGTAGTGGGCCAACTAGTTCTTATAGATTTCTTTAGTACTAGCTCTAGAACTATCTTGCTAGACACTCCCACTATAGCAATATTGGCACATCATCCACCAATCAAAGGGGTTGTTGTAGATTAGGTAGCCATACGTCATAAGTACCTCATAGGACTCATTGTCTTGGATCACCCCATGATAGATATTTAGGTACCATCAAAGATGAGCATCTCCTCTCACTAGCATCATTATCTTGGATCACCCCATGATACATATTCTCACTTGAAGGAGAGTGCAACATTTTTAGAGAGAGCTATTGGTCATTTTCTATTGTACATGAATTAGCTTATGCTAGGCTCCCATAGGAATATGAACGTCAATATAGTTAGTTGTTTTCATTCATTTTCATTGTTACTCGAGTTGCGATATCATAGTCAGATATACTCACTTCTTTGGTTTCATAGTCCTAGCCTTTCACTCACACACACACACACACACACACACACACACACACACACACACACACACACACACACACACACGCACGCACGCACGCACGCACGCACGCACGCACGCATGCACGCACACGCACACGCACACGCACACGCACACGCACACGCACATGCACACGCACACGCACACGCACACGCACACGCACATCCTATGTCTACATTTAGTCTCTAGTCACCACCTTAGTAGTGGGCACTAGCACACTCCAACACTCTTGTGGCATAACACCACACTCTATTGCATTCTCAACTTGCCCCACCTATATCCATCTAATTTTATTATAGTGTTCCCCATACTTCACTCTAGCAAGGATCCAATGGCAAAGGAGAGAGCACACTGGTCCATATGAATTTGGCATACTTAGAGCTATTACAAACCCAACCAAAAGAAATTGCCAGACTCCATAGCATTCTCATTGTTACGGTTGTTACAAGACATGTCACGGACAAGGATCACACTGCCAAAAGGAAGTAGAGAAAGATTGAGGAAGCCAAGGTCAAAAAATGAATGAAGAAGCTCATTCTGCCTAGGCAGGAAAAGTGGAGGAGAAGGCAAGCTCAAGAAAAACATGGGAGACCATTGAATATTCTAGCAAGGTGCTCTCAAGGATGAAGGAAAGACTAAACATTCTAGCAAGGTGCTCCCAAGGATGAAGAAGAGCATCGAATATTCCAGCAAGGCTCTCTCAAGGATGAGGGAGGTCCTCTCAAGGATGAAGGGTGCTCTCTCAAGGATGAGGGAGAACCTTCGAGGGCTCTCACAAGGAAAGTGCGAGGCACAATGTAATTCATTTTATAAGAGCACCAAACTCCCTCTTGTGCAAGTTGTAAAGTATAAATAGACATGGGTGAACGGATAAGGCAACTAGAAGGGAATGGAGAAAGAGAGCCTTGGCAAGATGCCTGATCACATAAAAAAGTGATGGGTGCCCAAGGGATTTAGGGTTTTGTATATAAACTCAAAAAGCGAATGAAAGGCTTATTCTTTGGTGTATTGAAAAAGTAATCTCTTCTACTCTTCTTCTTGCTTGCTTGTGTGTGCTTGAGAGAGGGATTGTGAGAGTTGAGGGAGTGAGTATGTGAGGGTGAGGGATCAAGGAGAAGAATCTCTCCATAATCTCCTCTTTTCTTCTATTCTCTTCTATTCTCTTGTCTTATATGTGACTATGGAGGATGGAGCTTAAGGTGGAGGCTTGAGGTTGCTTGCACTTGCATCTCGAATCGTGGAGCTACTGGGTTGCTTGAAGGAGGTGGCTACTCATTTGGGCATGAAGATAAGCTCACTACACCCCTATAGGATCGAAGGCGCGTTGGATATGTGAGAGATAGCCATTTGTGCTTGCTTGAAACGCTTGAAGCAATAAGCAGTCCGTGGGTCTTAGCGGTTGAGTGTGAGCTCCCACTACATTTTGGTTCCGTTGCTGGGACCAACGGATTCAAACTTGAGCACTTGCGTGCCTCAAATCGAGCACCAAAGTAGGGTTGCATCCCCAAACTGGTGCTTGAGATAGGTAGGAGATTTGGGATTTTAAGCTCCAAAAAAAGTAAATATTTTTGGTTTTTGATCAGTAAACAAGTAGGAAAATTCATTTTAGTATTTGTGTTTTGATTCTTGTTGCATTTAGAGTAGGATAGGAGCAAGAAATCAAAGCAAAAAGCTTTAGGGTTTCTATTGTAAAACAGGCCAAAATAGGGAAAAATCAAGGGAAAAATGGGCTTGCACTCCATTGACAAGGGCTTGAGCACTTGTTAACCCCAAGCCGAAAAGAAGGAAAGGCGAATGAAAAAGCAGAAAGAAGATGGAAAAGGAGCAAGGACACGTAGGCGGACTCCAAAGCTAAGCCGGGGTCAAAAGCGTAGTTTTAAATAAAAGGCGCCTCAAAAACTCCAAAAAACTTTTGTAAAAGAGCACTAGGCTCCCTCTTGTGTCACCTGTAAAAGAATAGCCGAATATAGGCCTGGGGTACTAAGCAAAAAAGCAAAAAGAGGGAATTAGAAAAAGGGACCTTGCTACAATGGCCGGTCATGTAAAAAAGGTTGGGTGTCCATGGGGTTTTAGGGTTTGTATATATAAAGTTCAAAAAGTGAATGGAAGCTCATTCTTTGGTGTGTGCCCAACAAGAGCTCTTCTCTTCTCCTCTTCTTCCCCTCTCCTTGCTTGTGTGTGTGCCCTTGTGAGAGTGAGGGAGGGAGTGAGGGATCAAGGGGGTGAAGCTCTTCATCATCTTCTCTTCTCTTCTCTTCCCTTTCCTTCTTTTGTGCGCGCGGCTATGGAGGTTGGAGCTTGGAGAAGGAGGAGGGTTGAGCATACTTGAGCTAGCATCTAGGATCGTGGAGCTACCGGAGTGTGGAAGGGAGCAGGCAACTCATATCGGCATCAAGGTAAGCTCACTACACTCTTAGGATCGAGGGCGCGTCGGCTATGTAAGAGGTAGCCATTAGAGCTTGCTTGGAATGCTTGAAACAATAAGCGGTCCATGGGTCTTAGCGGATGAGCAAAAGCTCCCACATTTTGGTTCCGTGCCGAAACCAGGATTCAAGCTTGAGCGCTTGTGCATCCCATATCAAGCATCGAAGTAAGGGATTCTCCCTTGAAACGGAGCTTGAGGTAGGTAGGAAGGTTGGGTGTTTTGATCTTCAAAACAAGTAAGTATTTTGGGTTAGTTAGTTTGTTTGATGATTGAAAAATAGGGAGAAATCATGTCAGTTTGTTGCTTTCGATTCTCATTGCATTTAGAGTAGGATAGTATTAGGAAATCGAACAGGGAAAGGGTAGGGTTTATTGTTGCAAACAGGGCAAAACAGGGCATAAAACATGCAAAAAATGGCAAAAAGCTAGCTTGGGATGCTTAATGTCGACAAGTGAACGATTGAGAGTGTCAAAGCGCTGCCCGGGAAGGGGTTTAAGGGTTAGGAGACCAAAGGAGAGCTCATTTGCAACCATTGCACACAAAGAGAGAGAGAGAGAGAGAGAGAGAGAGAGAGAGAGAGCCCCCACGAAGATTGGATTCGATCATGCCGTCGGAGAGCCCACCGCTCACCCCAGGTATGCCAATCACTTCCCTTGGTGCCTTAGCCAGGATCTGGAAGTTTATGCAGGGAATGATTGCTTGACTAGGGAGATTCGATCGAAATCAGCATTGCGCGGCATTCATCGCTCTGCGTTCGGCCCGTCCGAACGGCCCTTATGAGGCCGAGTCCCAGACTCGGCCCTCGGACCCACCCATTCAGACCTCGGCCCAAAAACCCTACTCGGCCCTCGGACCTGGCCCATCCGAATCACTCGGATTCGGCCCGTCCGAATCACTCGACTTGGCCCGTCCGACCAAACTAACACTCGGACCCAAGTCCACTCGACCCAAAAACCCTGCTCGGCCCTCGGTCCCGTCCCTTTTGAATCACTCGGATTCGGCCCATCCGAATCACTCGACTCGGCCCGTCCAAGTTATTCCACTCGGCCCTCGGCCTACAAAAAAAAAAAACCTTTTGCACTCGGACAAGCAAGATTCGGCCCGTCCGAGTCACCCACTCGGCCCCTGCAACTCGGACCAGTTGGGCCGAGTGAGTGCCCCAACTCAGTCTTAGAAATTTGACCTGACCCAACTGGAGCCCAGCGATGCAACTTGTCGTAAGCCTTCCTGACGCTTGAAGCCTGATTCTGGCGCACCGAGTAGACAAAATCGTAAGACATGGCCGCTTAATAGTTCGAGTGGGCTGTTGTGATACCTAGAAACCTAGAGACCTAGAGGTAACCCACCAAGCCGTAGAACCCTGATTGATCCCACAAGAAATGACAAGGCAACATAGAGCCCAAGGGTGCATGAGGTGCTTAGGGGCTGGTTATTGCACTCATCTTGAATTTCCGCACTTGAAGGGCACTTGAGAAAAATTGAAAGCCTGATTGAACACACGTGCACCAGAAAGAACACCCGCACGGAGTGGAGATAACTTGAGAACTGCATTTAATAAGCCAAGGAACTCACTCAGATAAGCCGCTTAAGGAACTCACAATTAGGAGAAAACCCACGGACGAAGACAAACCATCAACACACAGGGTGGGACCAAGCAAGCGGCACAAGCGAAAGGGATTTGACAAACCCACTCAATCTGATTGATAGCTTAGCAAAGCGTGAGAACTCAGCCATGGCGGAGGAAAGTGCAGACCTTAGGGCTAATGAGGAACTCGACTTGGGCATCTTCCCAGAGGCTATTCAGCACAACTGGTCAGCAGCTATGATGCGCACGCCCGATATGAGCACCGCGATCGGACAGCAGATGCTATCATCGCAGACTTAGAAGAAGAGAGGAAGCTAGCCCATAAGGCGTTGCAAGGCATAGCCGTGTACAATAGAGACCAGCAGGTTAGGAGCCAAAGGCAAAGCATGGAATTGTGTGAGGTACAACGAGTGCTGAACTTAGCTGGCCGAAACCGAACGGATCACGAGAGAGCCCTAGAAGGAGACTTAACGCTGAGCGAACTTCTTATGAAGTGCTTGTTAGACAACACTGCAGCAGAGAAAAGTGCTGCAGCATTAGCAACCTCACTGCTTGTAGGGTTAGGAGCAACCCAAGGCTCTAAGAGCCAGTCTAAAATCTTGATAGTCACAAAGCAGCTCGACAAGTACCAACCCCATGACCGACCCATATAGCTTTGTAGAGCAGTTCAAGCAAGTCTGCGAAGCCAACGGCCTTATCTACCTGACTCAGCATTCTCAAGCGTTCAGACTCTGCTTAGACAAGAGCAGGACCTGGTATACAAGTTTAGACGCTGCTGAGCGGGCAAACTTCAACAGCCTCAAGGACCTCTTCATTAAGAGATTTGCCGAGCCTGGATACTCCGATAATCTGCTGGTGTGATTGATGAATGTCAAGCAGAAAGAGAAGGAGGACATTCGCGATTACGTAACCCACGTAAGGAGCCTCTTCAAGAGGATCCCTATAGGCGAACGACCGACTGAGAGAGCAGTTTCAATTGTGTTTATCAACGAATTCGAAACGAGGAACTGTATAAGGCTCTAGAGCCAACTCAAGCCTGGAGCGAGACGCACTAGTTAGGGTTTTTGAGGAAGCTATTAGAGTTGATGACCAACTGAAAGAGAGGAGTTCCAGGAACCCCAGCTCAGAAGAAACCAGCTCGCGAGGTTTGGAAAGAGCACCAACCTCTAGTGAGCGACCCGCACCATCATCCCAAGATAAGGGGAAGGCCACCGAGACGAGCCATGACTTGCCTGAT